>NC_030852.1:18884629-18922136 GCF_000208745.1 Theobroma cacao
ACATATATATATATATATATATGTTATAGAAAGTTTATGAAACTAATTGTGATTGTGTTGTATGTTGGCATTGTTAATTGCTCCCAAATTGCTTTTCAGTCCAATAAGAAAATGGCTTTTGATATAACAAGACGCCTTTTTATCAATTTGCTTTATTTCTCGCTGCAGCAAGATTCATTTTCACTGCAGCGAGAAACTCTCGGGTTGAAGAGGGGTTGCATTAGCTTGATTCTCGCTGCAGCGAGATATGCTTAAAACAAAAACATATGCAAACCAAGAATGTTTTTCGCTACAGCGAGAAACTTGCTGTCATGCTTGCTACCTTGCTTGATTTTGACATATTTTTCACCCATTTAACTTCATGGATTGATCATGGGTTTTTTGCAACACTATGAGGTTATTAATCAAAGTTTGAAATGAGGGGTTTTTAGTAAGAAATTAAATCAATTGCATTGTTTTTGAAACAAGTGCATCATGATTTCCAAGTTCTTCTTATTGATTGCTTGTTCCCTTCTTATGTTCACTCACTGAGTTTTATACTCACATTTTTAAATTTCATGTTTTCAGATTTGGAGCCAGTTGGGACCTAGATTGAGTGCCCATGTATGCTCGTCTTCTTGGTAGGTACTATGGCATCTCAGTAGCGATACCTTCACTTAAAGTCACTCCGCTGATGGTTGAGAGTCTTTTGTCTGTGTACGCATATATGTAATGTAAACTACTAAGAGTCATGCTATAAATGAAGTATGTATATGTCGAATTGATGATGATGCCCTTATGATATGGCATTGAATGACAGTACTTTGAGATAATACAAATATGAATATTCGGTTGCTATAAAATATTACTGAAACATTCATCATTGAGAATTACAACACATGGTTTTAAAGATGATGGATGGAATGAGGAACAAAATCTCAGAAAGAGGCTTGCTTGGGCCAGTGGGCTATGCCCATTGAGCCCATGTGTTGGTCATAGCCTAGAATTTGGGCTGTGACAATTATCCATTTACAGTTTAATTAAATAAAGTGCTACGACTTGACCTCTAGCAGCAGAGCGACTCGGAATAGGGTACTAGAAGATGCCTTTACCTATATCTCAGTGGACCATGAATGTCGATGAATAGCTCGCTAGCTGATCACTATCTACAAAAAGGAAATAAGGTGGTGAGTCTCACAGACTCAGTGATCATCGACTCTATGAGTAGGAAGTATATGGGAAACAAGCAATAAGCAGATCGTTTGAAAGATAAAACCAAAATATAAAATGCTAATCTTATAAACCAAACCACAAGAAGGATATTTGTGCCTTGTAAAAATAATATTGTAAAATCATAACACAATGCTTTCTTTGGCAAAACAGTGCCGAAAATAAGTGTAACAGAAAGAGTTTCAACTACCAGAAACATCATTTTCCATCAAAATATGAAATACAGTATAAAGGTATGCACGCTCCCAAAATGTGTGGCATGTAAAGAAATCAAAATGTACAGCCACCTAAATCAACTCATGCTTGTCAAGTAAGCACTGAAAGCATTTATTTAAACAATGGGAGCTGTAGAGAAAATCTTAACTCCCTATCATGCAAGAGAGTATGCATTGAAAACTCACAAGACTCTCGAGTAGGAGAGTATAATATCAACATGTGGACCCACTTCCATGTAATAACAATCTGGGAGTCTTACTCCATCGGATTCCCATAGCCATGGCAGTCTCCACGATGTTGGCAGACATCGAAGAATCAAGCGATCGTTACCGTTCACATCCAAGAGTCTTACTCAACCGGGGTCACTTGTGGCCTAGCCACATATACATATCAAAGATTGTGGCCCCCGCCACGCCTAACCACCTGTCGGTGACCCAAAGGTTCTCTAGCTAGAGCTCACTCGTGCTTGAGGGTCACAACTAATCGAAGTGACAATCGGCCTACTCTTGATGCTCTTGGTTTGTCAAAACCATTTTCAAAAAGCACATTAAGGTTTCCAAGTCTTTCGCTTAAAACTATTTGAAACCAAGGTTCAATAACCTTTCAAATTACTTTTCACATAAAAAGGCATGGTGTATTCTCTTATTCAAAGATCGAACTAAAACCAGTGCTCAAAACTTGCATATTAAATCATTTAACTATTTCATTTAAACTATGCATATCACCCACAAATACAAGGCATAGATTTTGAAGGCAAAACAATATGAAGGGCTTGTTTCCCAGTTTCTAAAACACTTTACGTATGTAGCTCATCTATAGATATATCTAAAACAATTTTCAAAACAACTTGCATCCACAATTTCCTACGAGTTCTACTTCCTCATGCTTTTCATAATAACAATGTATAAATCATTGTAAATCCATTTAGAAATCTCTTATCGAGGCTAACAGCTCATGTTTTCCACAATTTCATTTAATGAAATCCGACAACGTTTATAAAACGTATAACATTATATAGCTATGGAATTTTTTTTAAATAGGCACCCCCAACTCACCTTACAATAGCGGGATATCACTTTGCCACTTATCCAAGTATGTTTTATCCTTTAGTTGATCACCACGGTGTCCATTTTCCATTTGTACACTTCCTAGCAATAAACCAAATCTAATAATCTTAGTGTTTATCATTTCCATTTTCCTCCATATTCAAACATTACCATCATATTAATAACTCATATTATGCTAGAATCACCACTTTTCCTCACTTAACATTGCATATTCATATACATCTTGACACATTTTCACCAAATTTGCCTTTATCGTTTGCTTGCATAATTCTTTAAATTATAATTACCAGTAACTTTTTATGACTCTAGCACCCATATTAGCCTTTTCTAGCCATTTTCATTCAAATTCGTCTTATATTTTCACACATAACCCACATATATGGCAGCAACAATCATGCTCAATTTCACTTGATTATTTTCAAGTTTACATGCATCATTATCTATCTAACTTTCAATACTTTGTTTCTCAATCCTCCATCCACAATATTCTTTTTTTTTTTCATTTCTTTCAAACAACATGCCATACAAACTTAACAATTTTCAACTAGCTTATGAAAATAGATCCTTTCAACAATCATAATTCCTCACAATATTCAACTAACCGTAGGCTTTAAAACATAATGTTAAGCTTATCGCTTTCCTTTTTCACTTTGAGTCCATCATGTACCTATGGGTTTATTGGCTTGTATGTCACCAATTTTTCTCCAATCAAGCAAATCTTTACTACCACAAGACATTTCTCTTAGTCACTAACTCATTTTCAAATATTACTCAAGCCAAAAACAAGAATCCTTAACTTTCCTTGCTTGAATCACCAAAATCAAGCTTTTTCTTCCTTTCTCACTTTTTCTTTCCCCTTTCTTTCTTTCCTTTTTCCTTTCTTTCTTTCCTTTCTCCTTTCTTCCAACTGATCTCATCTATTTTCTTTCCAAGAGTATGATTTTCCTTGCAAAACATAACCATTTTTCTTTTCAAATGCATGGTGGCAAGGTGAAATTGGCATGGAAGCTTGAAAATGGCGTGGAGCATGGAGGAGAAGAGGCAAATATCTTGTGGCTGGAGATAAGAACCAGCCATGAGATAAGGATGAAGAGTCAAAGCTTCCCAAAGGAAGCTTTGACCAACTTAATGGCAAAATTACCATTTTGCCCTTCAAGGTTTTCACCCTTTTTAATTGTATCCTCCCACAATCTTTTAATTCCAATTTCTTTCCATTTTTCTTCCTTAACACTTGTATCAATAAAATATCAAGTTCATGCTTCAACGCGATAGCATCGAAATATTTAAATATTTACTTACTCGAGCTAGCTTTATTTAATAAAAATATGCGGGCCCCATTAATGTCATTCTTCTCCAAAATTTCCTCATTCTTCCTCTCCCACACTTAGATTGACCATATACTCTTTCTTCATGAAAAATTTTGACACTAAATAAAATATTAATATTTTAATATTATTTTATTCTAAAATTTTTCACTTGTCTCCTTGGCACCCAGAATGCTTTATTATGCCTTAATTCACTTTCGAATCGCTTTTTATATTATTAATTCATCATCAATTAATATCCAACAAGTTCTATTAATCAACATATCAAAGTACAGGGTGTTACACTTGATGCCGAAGCTACCATACAAGGACTAAGGACCATAGTGCTAACGAAGCAAGGCCGCACACCCTAGAAAAATTGAAGCATCATACTCTAGCCAAAAGCAGGGCACTGTAGTGGCACCCTAAGAACAAGGCTAGGGCGCTGCTTCGACATCCTAGGTTTCCTTTTTTCGCTTGAGTCAGAACTAGATCTTTTTGGAGGCTATAAAAAAGGACTTTTAGAGAAATAAAAGAGGAGGTTTTTACTAGGTTTTCTCTAAAGAAAAATGGCCACAAACAACCAAGAAAGTAGGAAAGATTGTGCAAGATTGATGATTGAAGATCTAACAAATCTTTGGTTTCCTATTCTTCTCTTTTTATTCTTAGTTTTTCTTGAATTGTTATAATGGTTAAATTTATTTGGATTATGTTTTTATTTTTCAGCATGAACTGATTTACTTTTTATAGGATCATGATTGAACTCAACATGTAATTTGAATACTTTATCTCTCTTTAGCTTCTTATCAATGGAGTATGACTTGTTTATTCCAATTTTGTGTTTAATGCTTTTAATTGCTTGATCACCAATTAAATTATTTTGGATATCTAAATGCAACTAGACAAAGGGAGTTTCGATTAGGCCAATAATGGAATAGCATGTGTTCACATTCACTTAGTTGATTTGATTTGCATATAGGATAAAGATATACCCATGTGTCAAATGTAACCAAGATTAAAGAATGAACTTAATGAATTTTTCTTCAATTGAATTTGCATAGACATATTGTAAACTAATTGGGAGAGATATTTTTATGAGCACCACAATAGAGACTTGTAAATAGTATGGGATTCTAGGTTAATGTCACATCCCATTTTATGGTGGAACATGACCGGTGCATAACCCATATGGGTATAGCCTTCTAACCCCAAGCAAGCCTCTTTATCATTCATCATTAAACATTGATTAATGCGACAGCATACATAAACATTCATAGGCATATAACATCAACTCATGCATACCATCATACGTAACATTACACATATATGGAACTTCTCAACGTATTAGTGTAAGTGCAACATTTCATATATCATCAGAGTGCCACATTTCCAATGCACCATAACATTTACAAGTCTCAACACCTTCAAGTGTCCATATGGGCTCTTGAGCCACTTTACATATTTAACATAACATTCATAATGTAATATGCCCAAACATTTTGCTACATTATTGTAACATACTCATAACCCATAAAACATGTCCATAGTTTGAAAACATAAACTGACTCGTCAGCAAAACATGACCTAACTCGTTAGGCATTAAGAGGCTGCTAGACATTTACCAATGAGAAATGAATGGATCATGTTTTTGTGATACTGGCTACTAGCAAAAGAGCTATCATTGATCTATAACAAAAATAGTGAGGGAAAATAACGTGAGAGTCACAAAGACTCCATGAGTGGATACGAGGAAGGGGACAAGTCGAGGGATAAGAGTTTTTCATAAAGATGCAATTATAAATACATATGATTCATAAATCCTCTTACTTTACCATGATGTTCATGAAACATAGCATTTAATATCCTTTGAATAACATTACATGGAAAACATCTTGCATAGTTCATCACAAACCCTTAAATTTTGAAAACCTCTTTAAAAATCACTTTAGAAAGCAATTCTGCAACCATTCTATCAATACATTCTAGAATGTATCGATACAAGCATGATATCTATCGATACCCTTGGTAATGTATCGATACATTTTACACAAAATGCCTCCTGTAGCATTCTATTGAAAATGTATCATTACATACTTCCTATGTATCGATACTTTTACCATAAAGTCCAACTTTCTAAGCATTTTCTTGAATCTAACTCATTCATAAGTCTTTCTAACATTGAGGGATCATTTTCTAGGCTAAGGTTTTATCTAACCAAGCCAACATCACCACATTACAGTGTGAATAGCATCACCAATACTCATATAATCATAAATTAGAAATTTAAGCATATATCAGGAGGCAATACTCATTCAATCATTTCTCTAACTCATTAATCTCATTTGTCATAAAATTCTAACTATGAATGGGTCCATCCCATTTCGACGAATAGTGGTTTAACCTGCACTATTTTAGGTTTCTATTATGCTCTCGTGAATGGCACATCAACCTCATCCACAATCTATCGAGTGGTCCCAAGTCACTTAGGTGGGTAGAGGACAAAGTCCTGACTACCTTCTAGTTCACCTTATGTGAACAATCATCAAAGCTGTGTGAGTGGCATTTGGGCCTCACCCATGGTCATCATAAGATCTATTGAGCTTAAGATCGTTCTCATCCTTAGCTTGTATAATGAACATATAACATCTCCATAAATCATCATCATACTTAGCCCATAATGTATATGACTATCTCAACACATACACTAATGGCATACATTTCATAGTCTCATAAATCATTTACATGCTAGCCCATAGTGTATATGACTATCTCAATAGATACATCTCATGGAATACATTTCATAGCCTCATAAATCACTTACATGCTTAGCCCATAGTGTATATGACTATCTCAACATATACATCTCATGGCATACATTTCATCATCTGATAAATCACTTACATGTTTAGCCCATAGTGTATATGACTATCTCAACATACACATCTCATGGCATACATTTCATAACCTCATAAATCACTTACATGCTTAGCCCATAGTGTACATGATATGTTTAACACATACATCTCATGGTAACATGTTACAATCTCATAAATGGAACTCATGCATTCAACATTCTCATCATGAGACATCCTATCTAACATGTGCATAATAACATTCATACATTAACCACAACAATATCTCGTACCCACACTAGCTTGAAGGTCAGAGTAATTGAGTGGACTACAAACATAAAAAGGCTTGTACCCACTTGTTGAAAACTAATACATAGTAGTATATTTACATACATAGTAGATTCGTAAACAATTTGAAAATCATTGTGTCACACATAGAACAATCATTATCAAATCAAGTCATTTGAACATTTCCTTGAAAACTTCGTAAAACCTTATAGTTCAAATCCTTGATAAACCTTTTATGAAAATAGGTTTTCAACTTGCTTAAACAACCATTTCCATAAAAATCATGCTAACTTTACATATTAAAATACTTGAAAAGGTGTACCCACTCACCTAATTGAAGAGTCGATTACTAGCTTCAATCACAACTCCGTTTCGACGTTATCCGTGGAGTTTTCAAGGGTTCCTATTATACAACAATCATCACAATCATTTCATAAAATAAAGATTTTGTAATAATCATTTCTAAACTACTCGATTTTAGCTAAACTAATTTTCTAGCTAAAACCCATGCTTAGAAACCCATAAATCTTCCATCCTTACCTTAGGCGAGCTTATATGCATAAGGAAATCACAAAGCCTTTAAGATTTAATCACCAACAGAAAATCTAGGTAACAAAATCATATTTCCAGAAACTAAAAATCAAGATTTAAAGTTTCCAAGGCTTAAAAATGTCACTTTTTTCATAACAACTCAAAACCACATCATTTAATCATTAAAAATGAAGATTTGAGTTAAAAAATGTGAATAGGTGTTTTACATCATTTAATCATTTAATCATGATTTGGAAGAGCTTAAGAATAGGTGTTTTACCTTGCAAATGTAGCTGACAGTTGCCAACCCTAAAAAAATGTGATATATTTATAAGCTAAGGTGTGAAAATACATTTTTACCCCTTTTATTTTTCTACAATCGACGAAATGTATATTTGCCCATGTATCAATACATTTTGTTCTCGGAAAAACGTATCAATACATTATGAACATGTATCAATACATATTCATCAAAAACCACTTCTGAGCTAAATGTATCGATACATCATGAACATGTATCGATACATTTGAGACAAAATGCTGTTTTTGAGGCAGATTGCCTATAAAACCTGTCTAGCTTATTTACATTAAATATCATTTAAGTAAATGTCCTTTTAACTTTTTACTCTCCATTTACTTTTTACTCTCCATTTACTTTAAATATTTAATGTAAATAAGCAAACAACCCCTCATTTAGATTCAATAAAAATGTCAAAAAAATCAAAATCCAAAATAATCCAAATCTAAATTTTATTTTCAAGAACAAAATATAAAAAGATCGATTGAATTTAAATTTGTAGCTCCCATATACCATAACAAACATATTCCAAAAAAAACGAAAAAAAAATCATTTTTGATCATCTAAAAATCAAGGGAATCATTACCGTCATTTTTTTATTCTCAAAAGATTGTTCTAAAAAAATATCACATTTTAACCTATTCCAAACTTGGAAAATTTTCTACTTCAAAAGATACAAAAAACTAAAAGTGTCAAAGTGTTCTTTTGAAGTTTTAAACTAAGTTTGATGTTCAAAATATGTAATCTATATGCTCAACTAAGGATTTCCTAACTTATCTTCTTACTTAAGGTGGGATTTCACAGTTAGCAACTCAATCCACTATCATTTAAAATTTTACTACGCAAGTATACGTATTGAACGGATAGTATATAAGCAAGAAAAATATCGATCCTACAGAGAATTGATCTAAAATTTTACTAAGTACTAAAATTAGAACAATTTAGTTTTATTAAAATAATTAAAATCTGAATTCTAATTAAACAAAAATTACTCAACTAAAACTTATATAATTAAAAATTAAAGCAACAAGATAGTTGGGTAAAAATCAAATCAAACAAGCCAAGAATTACAATATCCCTCACACTTCATCTGAATCCTACCTCTCTTTCTCAACTTATTTCAATGGGTTGAATTGCTAACTTAAAGTCCTCAATTATTTATAAGGATCTACCGATTAGTCTTATAAAAATATCTATTTTAATCAAAACACTATATCCGTATGTGAATTGAAATTAAAATAGACTTATTAAGCTTAGGCTCTAATCTAGCTACATATGACCTATAGGTATTGTCACGACCCAATTTTTGAGCCGTGACCAGTGCATGGACCTAATGGGCATAGCCCACCAAGCCCAAGCAAGCCTACTTATATAATCCTGCTTATCATTCTATCAACTATTCTTAAAGTCACTTTTCTTACTTTCAATCTATAAGAACCTAATTAATATGCTATAGCAATCAAAACTGCATTTCACATTAACCCAAATAATGTTAACCATTGCCACTCATGGTGGCTTACCAATCAAAATATACATATATGCTCTAAGGCTTGCATTTTAGTTCTTTACATCACATGTATGTATTTACAAACAAAATTACTCTAGGCTTCCAGCGGAATAACCAAGGTGAAGGGATGGCTACTGAATGCCAACATACCTACCAAAGAGACGAAACTACGTGGACACCTCGGCCTAGGTTCCAACTACCTCATAATCTGAAAACATGAAGTTGAAAACAGTGAGTACAAACTCACTGAGTGAACATAGAGAAGGGAACAAGCAACAATAAGGAAAGTTGATAATCATGATGCACTTATTTGAAAACAATGCAACTTAGTTCAAGTTCTCATTAAAATCCTTCCATTAAACCCATGGTTATTAAATCATTTAATGATGAAGGAACCATATTCAGCATGAAATTGGAAAGAGAGGAAATTTCCAGCAATCATCCAAGCAAGGCAATATATATAGAATGTTTCTCGCTGTAATAAAATCAAGTTATAAGTAACTGGGAAATTTTCAAGATTCATCATGCCATATAATCACATGTTATAATAATGATCTTTCTATTGCATATACGTATACTTAAGCATATACAAATTCATATACCACTACATCTCATCCAGCTCATGTGCATCCCCCCACATCATGCACATAGCCGGACACCCCATCTCACCCAGCTCATGTGCATCCCTCCACATCGTGCACATAACCGGACATCCCATCTCACCCAGCTCGTGTGCATCCCCCCACATCGTGCACATAGCCGGACACCCCATCTCACCCAACTCATGTGCATCCCCCCACATCGTGCACATAGTCGGACACTCCATCTCACCCAGCTCGTGTGCATCCCCCCACATCGTGCACAGTTAATGCCATCATGTACATCCCCCCACATCGTGCACACGAGTAGTATCACCATCCATCCCTCACCACCGTCATCACAGGCAAGTGCAAACTCACCCCACACTTGCACAGTTGCATTTGTCACACAATGGTACCATTTATGATATAATATATATATATATATATATATATATATATATATAAACATTATACAGAAACATATGAATTCATCACACTATCCATTTCATAACATAAAAACATTTCATAAGGGCTTGTTCCCGTGCGAGTTTTGAAGATAAAACCAATAAAACGCTTTAGGGGATTCAATCAAACATACATGTGTATATCCAAAAACCTTTTTAATGCAAGTTCACTCACCGGTATTTGTTGAACCTTTAATCAACTCTAACTTCCCTAATGGTTCAAATGGGGCTGAGGGGCTTTGTTGGAACCAATCATGCACAAAAACATCACAGCGAATCCAATTTACATTAATATCACTCCAAAAGCTTCAATAGCCCTTCCTATCTACCTTCAAATTACCATTTGATTGGCTATTCCATTTCTCTACTTTAGTAACACTAGAAATAGATAAACAATTTTAGCAAATAACACAACTCATAACTCTAATTACAAGCCATCATCAATAACTCAAAACCAATCCTAATTCATCACTCACCTTGGTGGATGGTAATGAAATTTCTTCCCAAGAGTCCTCAAGCTATCATGAAACCTCTCTTTCTCTCTCTACAAAGTTTAGTTGGTGAGAGAAAGTATTGAAGAAAGACTTTTAAGGGTTTGCTTAGGCTGAAGGAGTAAAAAAGTATGAAAAACCCTACAACAGGGTGTGTAAAGCATGAAAATTGAGGTTAGCTTGGGAGAGTGATGGAAGCTTGAGAGAAACTTTTATGGAAAAGGAGAAAATGTGAGATGGGAGGAGGAAGAAGAAGAAGTTGTTGGAGAATTATGGAAGCTGCTGGAAAAGATGAGATCTTTATAGTTAAAGCTTTTCTAATTTCTCATGCAATTACAAGAATGCCCTTAACAAGGCCACTTGTCTTCCTCCTTTTCTTGTGCAATCTTTTTACTCTTTTGACATTGGGAAAAGGTCCAAAATCCTCTAAAGAGGTCCCTTAAGTAGCCACCAAAAGTCCTAGCTTCAAAAATTACCTAAACTTGTTATTTGTGGAAATTACGGTGAGGGTCGTGGCTCTCAATTTCCAGAGCCGCGGCGCTCAAATGTTCTGTCTGAATCTGTTCTCCTAGCACAGTACTTCCACTTCAACAAAAATTTTGACAATATTACCATAAAAACTGGGCAAAGTGCTAAACATAATAGTTTTAGGTCTGCCTCTTAGCTTTCTAATGGTGTAAAAATCATGTCATTTAGACTTTTTTAGTGGGAGATATACTTGAAAAATCAAAACATATGTAAATAGAGCAACAGCCCATTATATACCTTTCTTCATGAATTGAAATTATTTTTGAATCCTACTCCTATAACGACATAAAATAATTATAAGTAGTGTAAAACTAGCATCATTAGCTCAAATTAAACCTTTAAAAATAAGTTTCACCTCGAGTTACGTGTCTATGAAGGTTGAGGTTTCACATTCTCCCCTACTAAAGAAATTCGATCCTCAAATTTAAATCGAACTATATGGTAGCGTACCTCTAAGCATCAAAGAGGTGGGCATACTTTATCTGCATCTCCTCCTTGGCTTCCCATGTTACCTCCTCACTAGTTTGATTTCGCCATAGCACTTTAACTGAGGCTACATCTTTTGAACGAAGCTTCTTGACTTGCCTATCAAGGATAGCCATGGGTTGCTCTTTATAGGTTAGATCATCTCTCAACTGAATGGTTTCATATCATATTACATGAGATGGATCCGGATTATGTTGGTCCCGAAATATGTGCTAGAGGGGGGTGAATAGCACAATTTGGCTCTTAACAATATTAGAAACTAATTTTCAGAACTTAAGAAAATAAAAAAGAGTATAAGATACACGGCAATTTAAAGTGGTTCGGTCTAAGACCTACATCTATTACCTTGATTATCCAACCAAGGATTTTCTCACAAATTCACTAAACATCGGTGAAATTAACAAGCTTTCACCAAGCTTTACAATGGCTTTTACTAGGCTCAACCAAAACCTTTTACACTAGTTTTTCACGGGCTCAACTAAAACCCAAAGTGGTTTTCCAAGGCCAACCACAACCTTAAACAATCAAGCTATCCCAAGCTTGAATAACCCCTTAGAGTGACTCCTTCACTCTAAGAATACAAGAAAAGAAGTAAAAGAAGGTACCTATGATCACTGATTGATTTGAGTGGTACAAGATTGAGTGCTAAATACAAATGCAAAGAGTAGGCGTTTAAGGGCAAACAAGTGCAGTGAAGCTTTTCTGGTTTTTTCAACTTTCTATAGCTCAAATCTCATTCAAGGCTTCTAAAAACTTGTTTCTAATTGTTGAAAGACTCTTTTATACTTGGAGATGCAACTCTGATGGTAGTTTGACAGTTTATCGCTGTTGGAAACAGTTAAGAATGAGTTCTAGCCATTAATCTATCTTGTACTGCTCTGGTTCAAATTGCAGACAAAGAGCTCTTAGTCAACTGACTTGGTCGACTAAGTTGGTTCTGTTTCAGGTTGCAAATTCTGGTAGAGAGCAGTTAGTCGACTGACTTGGTCAACTAAGTTAATTCTGTTTCTCAAACTCTTCAGCCTGTCCTTCAATTTGAAACTTGGTCAACCACTATTCTTTCTTGTTTCACCAATAGGCTTCCTCCTTGTTAGATAGTTACATCTTGTTGTTTTTATTCCTTTTTTTCTTTTGATATACGTTTTGAGGAGTTAAATAATTAATTTCATATATTAATTTTCCTGCACACTCAAGTAAAGATATTAGACACAAATGAATGGGAATGTTTTATTATCATGAAAAACTAATGGAGCCAACAATCTCCCCCTTTTTGATGATGACAAAACATTCCTTGATTGACAGCATAGTATCTTTTTAGTCTTTTTAGTTTGTTGCAGAAAATGGGGATTGCTCCCCCTAAGTATATGCATATTTTCCTTACTTTATTCCATCAAATTTTATTTTTATCATATAGAAAATGACATTGTACATATGTGCAGCAATATGGAGTGATTTGCAACAAGTAAGTATTAGCAGATCTTCATTAAACTTTAAGTAGTAAGTGTTGACAGATTTTCATAAATGTTTCAGCAGCTGTCAACAGTTTATTGATTTCAAATGTTGTCTACATCATTCATATTTCAATTGATATACTATGCACCCCATCTATATCTATTTACAAATAGAAATCATTCATAATGCCATAACAAAAATCATTTATCAGCATCAATATCAGCATAGCATCAGCAGATTTTGTTCATGACAGTAAAAATACCAAGATAACAAAATATTAGCAAACTTCAATTTGTAGCAGTTAAACAACATAGACATTTCAGCATTCACTTTTCACACACAACTATATAAACAACAAAATTAAACTTAAGTGATCAAGTGCCACCATGGCACAAATAACAGTTAATTAAAAAGTATTTTGAAATTTCCCCTAGACAATTTTACTTCCTATCTCCTATTTTTCTAAGTTCTTGCTCTTGATTCTACTTTCTTTTTTTCCTAGGTTCTTGGTTCCTCCACCCTAACATTTTTTTTTTAATTCCTACACTCATTCTCTAGTTCCTGTACCCATTCTACTCCCTCTTTTTGTCAGCATCAAAGGAAGGGGCTTCTATTCATCTAACATGTCAAAGGGTAAGGATTCAGTGTCATAGAAAGGGTTTAGAGGAAAAATAGAGGGCTCTCAAAGAGGTGATGACTGTCTAGAGGAAGGTTCTAGTGAGGACTTATTTGAGACAAGGATTGGACTCTGAGGAGAAGAGGCTAAAACTGGTCTAGATTTCTCCGCCAATTTGGAAGACTTTCTTCTTTTGAGAAAGGTTGTCTTAGTTGCCATAGTCTTCCTGCCTTTGGTTGGTGTTTTTGCCTCAGTTGGTGGCGTTACAGTGGCTTTGGCTTTTTCTTCTTTTGCCTTCACTCTGGTAGCTGATGCAGATTTCTTTCCTTTTCCTACATCTTCACCATCCTTTTGAGTTTCTGTCCTGATAGTGTCTTTTTCACCTTGTCCCTCCTTAATCATTTGGTGGAAGATATCCATGATGGAAACTTCCTCTGAATTTGGAGGAGAGGTCTGTTGTTTCTTTGTCTCTGAACCAACCACTTTTGTTCCTTGTTCTGAATCATTTTTGCTTTGAGGTTCATGAGAGGATGTCTTAGCTGGCTGATCAACCCCTTGAGAAGAGTCCTCAGTTTACAGAACAGGACTAGTAGACTTGTAGGTGGAACCTTTAGCTTGAATGCCACAACTTTCAACATAAGGAGCAGATTTTTCTGCTGGCTCAACTGAACCTTTAGCTCCTTGCTGTCCAGGTGCAATGTTGGATGTGGCAGAACTGTCTGCAGCCACAAGTTCAGATGGCATGTTTTCCTTCTCCTTTAGCTTGTTTTCTAACTCAGTGATTTTCTCTTCAATTTTTTGTATCTTTTCTCCTTGGTTAGTCAGCTTTCCATCAATCCTCATGAGCAAATTAAAAATTTCTTCATTTGAGAATCTGGAAGGGGCTTCTTTAGGTTTAGCAAGTAGGTTGTGTTTTTTTCTTAGACCAGTCTTAGGGGTCTTAATGAATCTTTTCCCATTGAGTATATACCCCATTTTAACCAAGCTCCCATAATAAATAGCTTGATCTGTGGTTTTTACCAGGTCCATATCATACCTCTTTGCCCATATTCCCTTCTTCTGCACAAGGGATGTAATTACATTCCCATACGGCAGGTTAACTTTACCAAGTCTACAGGCACTTCTCATTTTTTCAATCATAAATCTTTCCAAATTCAAAGGTACCTCGTTGAAGGCATGCTCCATCAGCTAGAGGTCTTGGAGGCTAATGTAGCTAAGGCTTCCACTTCTACCTTGAATGTTGGCTGTTGTAAAATAGTGTAAAATCCTAATCTAAGGACTGATTATTAGACTTGAATTGCTTTTTGAAGAATATTTTTCTTTCCTTCCAGTGATGATCTCCCACAATGAGGATGGATCATATTTTTCAGGGAGCTCATACTTTTCTTCTTTGCATTCTATTTTTAGCAGGTTTCCTAAATCTTCAATAGTCATAACAAATTCTTTTCCATTCAGATAAACATTCAAACCATCTTCATCATAGTCATTAAATCTATTAATTCATTTCCTTTCAAAGCAATACCGGAATAGAATTCTTTAACCAGACTTGGACTATAAGACCTATTCTTAAAGGTGTTGTAACTTTTTAGTTTCAGTTCATTAAAGTACTCAGATAAACTAGTCTGGATTTCTACATTTTCCTCAAAACTCTTCCAATCAATAAATTTTCCATAGGATATTGGTGCATTCTTGATATTTTTGAACCTATATTCATGCAACTTATTCCTAAATTTTGAAAAAGAAAAACGGGTACCTTTGTGGAATGAGGGTTCTGTTTCTTTCTTCTTGTCAGTTTTTTGCTTCTTTTCTCTTAGTTTCTCGGATATTTCTATCACTAAAACAAGCATGATTTTTTGTTTCTTCTTCAAACTTTCTGTTCCTGTTCCTTCCTCCATTGGCCTTTTCCCTTTCTTCTTTTCTGATATCTCTTTACTCTAAGATTTTCTAGCCATTTTGGTTTTAGAAATTTTTGAGGGTTTGAGTCAGTTTCAGAGGCAAACAAGAAGATTTGGATTTTTGTTTTTAGAGCAACGAGTTTTAGGGGAGAGAAGATGAGAGGTTGTCAGCAGTTGCTTCTTAGAAAAGTCGCTCACCTTCCTTTAAGAGTTGCCCTGCTTTCATTCTTTATAATTTCAAAATTCCCTCTAAAATTTTGGTTATTTACCTTTGGTAGTATTTCTTCTTTCTCTTTGCATCTGGTAAACTAAATTTTTACCTTATTTTACTCCTCTTACTCTAAACTCACTGAGTCTTATTATTTAATGTTGTCAAACCACTCTTAGTTGACTAAGATTTCCTTAGTCGACTGAATGCATTCTGTTTTCTGTGTGTGAGCCAAAGGTTTTCCTATAATTCCTTCACACCAATCATCCCTAAATTTCTTCTAATCTCACAGAATCTATCTTCACTCAAAGGATTGGTAAAAATATCTGCTAATTGATGTAAAGTATTCACAAATTCTATCTTAATATCATTTTTCACTACATGGTCTCTAATAAAATGGTGTCTAATTTCAATGTGCTTTGTCTTAGAGTACTGCACAGGGTTTTTTGATATATTGATTCAACTTGTGTTATCACAATATATTGGTACATTATGCATAATTATTCCATAGTCTTTTAATTGTTGCTTGATCCAAAGGATTTGTGCACAGCAACTACCTAATGATACATATTCAGGCTCTGCTGTAGATAGTGCCATTGAGTTTTGCTTTTTGCTAAACCAAGACACAAGCATCCTTCCTAAATATTGGCATGTTCCACTAATGCTTTTCCTATCAGTTTTGCTGCCAGCAAAGTCAGCATTCGAATATCCAACTAAGCTAAGAGTTGACTTTCTAGAGTACCATATTCCAAGTCCTTGAGTGTCTATGAGGTATCTAAAAACCTTCTTAATATCTGTTAGGTGTGTTTCTTTAGGCTGTGACTGAAATCTAGCACATAAGCACTCACTAAATTGAATATATGGTCTACTTACTGTTAAGTAGAAAAGAGAGCTGATCATACCTTTATAGAGCTTTTGATCTACATCCTTACCTTTTCCATCTAAGTCGAGTTTGGTGGATGGATTCATGAGTGTGGAAATTGATTTCAGCTTCAGCATATCGAATTTCTTGAGCATATCTTTCTTGGTTGATGAAGATTCCTTCATGACTTTGTTTAATTTGAAGACCAAGGAAGTACCTCAACTCTCCCATCATGCTCATCTCAAATTCACCCTGCATTTCCTTAGCAAAGTTCTTGCATAAAGCCTCATTAGTTGCACCAAATATAATGTCATCCACATATATTTGCACAACAATTAAAACATTTAGATATTTCTTGATGAACAATGTAGTATCGATGCTGCCTCTATCATACCCTTTTTCAACTAGAAATTTTGAATCCATACATGATCAAATACTACTTATGTGGATTTTGTTTCAATCCATACAAGGCTTTATGAAGTTTGAAAACATGATCAGATTTTTCAAAGTCTTCAAAACCAGGTGGTTATTCTACATATACTTCCTCTTGAATTAATCCATTTAAAAATGCACTTTTTACATCCATTTGGAACAATTTAAAATTCATGAAACATGCAAAAGCTAGCAACAACCTTATGACTTCAATCCTAGCAACGGGAGTAAAGGTTTCATCATAATCTATTCCTTCCTCTTGGTTGTATCCTTTTGCTACCAGTCTAGCTTTATTTCTAACTACATTTCCTTCCTCATTTACCTTATTTCTGAATACCCATTTTGTACCAACAATAGGGTGATTTGAAGGTCTAAGTACCAATGACTATACACAATTCCTTGTGAATTGATCAAGTTCTTCTTGCATGGCCATTATCCAACTTTCCTCTTTTTCAGCTTCTTTAAAGTTTTTAGGTTCAATTTGAGATACAAAAGCTGAAAACTCACAAGTTTCTCTAGTTGCTATCCTAGTTTTAACTATTTGTGAAATGTCACCTAATATTTGGTCTTGTGGGTGATCTCTTACAAATCTCCAACTCCTTGGTAGATCATCATGCTGATTTTCTACTCTTTGCAAATTTTCTAGAGGTAGAGTTTCATTTTCTCTTCTAGGTGAGCTTTCTTCATTATTTTTGTTGTTTTCTAAACTCATTTCCTCCATTTTTTTCTAGGACTTCTACATCATCATCATCATCATGAACTTCTTCTTGTAAAGCATATGACTCATCAAAAACTACATGAATTGAAATCTTCAACAGTTAAGATCCTTTTGTTAAAAACTCTATAGGCCTTTTAGTTTAATGCATATCCTAAAAATATTGCTTCATCACTTTTAGCATCAAACTTCCCTAAGGGCTATTTTCCATTGTTCAATACAAAGCACTTACAACCAAACTCCTAAGGTGAGAAATATTTGGTTTCCTACCTTTATAAAGTTCATATGGAGTCTTTGAAATCAAGGGTCTTATTGAGACTCTATTAAGAATATAAGTTGTTGTATTTAGTGCCTCAGCCTAAAGATATTTAGGTAGGTTATTCTCACATAACATAGTCCTAGCCATTTCTTTTAAGGTTTGGTTTTTCTTCTCTACAACTCCATTTTGATGGGGTGTTCTAGGTGCAGAGAAATTGTGATCCAACCCCTTTTCATTACAAAACTTTTCAAATTCATCATTTTTAAATTCTCCTCCATGATCACTCCTTATGCTAACTATGGCTAGTCCTTTTTCATTTTCTACTTTCTTACAATGACTTAAGAATGCTTGTAGAGCATCATTCCTACGAGCAAGAAAATACACCCAAATATATCTAGAATAGTCATCAACTATTACAAAGCCATAAGATTTTCCTTCTAAACTAGTTGTGCTTATTGGACCAAATAGATCAATATGAAGCATTTCAAGAGGTCTAGATGTTGACACTATCTTTTTAGTCTTAAAATATGTCCTAACTTGTTTTCCTAGTTGGCAAGCATCACATATCCTATCATTTTCAAATTTTAACTCTGGCAGTTCAGCAACAAGATTTTTCTTAATTAATTTTGACATAGTATGGAAACTTACATGTCCTAATTTTCTATGCCATAACCAGCTATCATTTTCAGCATTTGCAACAAGGCATACTTCACTATATACTTCAAGATCTTCAAGAAAAATTACATACATATTCTTCAATCTATTTCCTATAAATGAGATTTTATTTGTACTCATATCTATCACTTCACACTTAGTTGAATCAAAACATACTTTAATTCTTTTATCACATAATTGACTAATACTTAGTAAATTATGCTTTAATCCTTTAATCAACAATACATGACTGATTTGAGTTTGGGAATTCTTACCAACCTACCTATACCATGGATTCTGCCTTTTGAATCATCTTCAAAGGATACGGTTCCTCCCTTTCTCTTATCCAGCCGAGCAAACAGCATTTCATGTCCTATCATATGCCGTGAACAGCCACTATCTAGGTACCAAGGCTGTTTCTTCTTGAGTTGAGCTCTTGAACATGTCTTCTTTAAGTCCAGCTCAACCTACAAAACAGAATTTCAGTTTTTCTTTATAGGTACCCATACTTTGATGGGTCCTTGAGTGTTAGTTGCAACAAAGGATCCTTTAGGAATCCAAATTTTCTTAACTTTTTGCACTTTTCTTTTCTTAAAACAATCATATGATAAATAACCATGTTTGCCACAATTATAACATCTAGATAATGCTTTAGCTGAATTTTTATTGTGATATACATTTCCTTTTGAAGATTCATTTTTAAAACATTTAAGAGTTGTGTTTTCATCAAGAATTATTTGCAAAGCTTCAGACTTGTTTTTCAACTCTTGTTTTAAAATCTCAAAGTCTGTTTTTGAGTGTTCTAACTCAACTTGCAAAATATTTCTTTGCTCAAAAACAGATGTAAATTCTTGTTAGATTTGTTCCAAATCATTTTCAAGTAATGCAGCCTTTTTCTTTAATGATTTGTATTTTGAAAAAACTTTTTCAAATTCATCGTAGAGGCACTCATACTCATATTGTAAATTATCATAAGAATTAATGCAAGGGGATGAGGATACCTCTGTTTCATCCTCTTGTGCCATTAAACAAATGTTTGCTCTTTTTTTAGATTTTTCATCATCAATTTCAGTGCTTGATGTGTCACGTCCGACCATGCAGCTGCCACCATTGCTTTCTTGGATTTCTTATTTTTCTTGGGAGTTTCATCTTTTAGCAATGGACACTCAGACTTGAAGTGACCAAGTTTCTTGCACTCGTAGCAGATGAGCTCCTCTTTTTTGTTGGAGTCAATTTTGTTTCTATTTTTCCACGAGGCACCTTGGTCTTTCCTGAAACCTCTTCTAGCTAGCCTTTGGTTTCTTTTGCTCATTAGCTTTTTGAATTTTCTTACAACCAGAGCTAATTCTTCATCATCATCACAGGAAAGCTCTTTCAGCTCTTCTTCAAGAATGCTGGCTTTAAGTGCAATACCCTTTTTCTTTTCCTTTGCTTCCCTTCGGTCTTCTTCTTCTTCTTCCTTAAGCTCCACCTCATGAGTGAGAAGAGAACCACAAATCTCATCGAGTGTGATGATGTTTAGATCTTTAGCCTCTCTAATGGCAGTCATTTTTGGCTTCTACTTTTTTGGTAGACTCCTAAGCAGTCTTTTTACTAATTCATGTTTAGGAATAGGCTTGCCTAGCTGACTCAATTTATTTGTGATGTTTGTAAACCTATCAAACATGCTGGTGATGTCTTTGCCAGGCTCCGTTTTGAACATTTCATAATTATGTGTTAATAGAGCAATTTTGGACTCCTTTAGCTAAGAAGTCCCTTCATGAATTATTCTAAATTTTTCCCACACTTGCTTAGCTGTTGTACAGCTTGAGACTTTGTTAAATTCGATGGGGGTTAATGCATAATGCAATGTGTTGATGGCCTTAAAATTTATTTAAACTTTCTTAGTTTCAGCCTCAGTCCATTCAGACCTTCGCTTAGGCATCAACTCATTTGTCACTACATTCACGGTTGAGGGCATAAAGGGTCCAACAGTTATGACGTCCCACATTTCATAGTCTATAGCCCTAATATAGATTGACATTCTTATGCTCTAATAAGGGTAATTAGAGCCATCAAACAAAGGTGGTCTGTTTGTTGATTGCCCCTTAGCCACTACTGATTTTTGGAGAGCCATGTGCATCCTCCCTAAGGATGTTAAGCCTTAATAACAGGGAACTAGCTCTGATACCAATTATTGGTCCCCGATAATATGTGCTAGAGAGGGGGTGAATAACATAATTTGGCTCTTAACAATATTGGAAACTAATTTCCAAAACTTAATAAAATAAAAATAAAGTATAAGATGCACAACAATATAGAGTGGTTCGGTCCAAGACCTACATCCACTACCTTGATTATCCAACTAAGGATTTTCCCACAAATTCACTAAACACCAGTGAAATTTACAAGCTTTCACCAAGCTTTACAATGACTTTTACCAAGCTCAGCCAAAACCTTTTACACTAGTTTTTCACGGGATCAACTAAAACCCAAAGTGGTTTTCCAGGGCTCAACCACAACCTTCAACAATCAAGCTATCCCAAGCTTGAAAAACCCCTTAGAATGACTCCCTCACTCTAAGAATACAAGAAAAGTAGTAAAAGAAGGTACCTATGATCACTAATTGATCTGAGTGGTACAAGATTGAGTGCTAAATAGGCATTTAAGTGCAGACAAATGCAATGAAGCTTTTCTGGTTTTTTCAACTTTCTATAGCTCAAATCTCATTCAAGGCTTTTAAAAACTTGTTTCTAATTGTTAGAAGACCCTTTTATACTTGAAGATGCAACTCTAATGGCAGTTTGATAGTTTATGGCTGTTGAAAACAATTAAGGATGAGTTCTAGCCGTTAATCTGTCTTGTAGTGCTCTGGTTCAAATTGCAGACAGAGAGCTCTTAGTCGACTAAGTTGGTTCTGTTTCAGGTTACACTGGTAGAGAGCGGTTAGTCAACTAACTTGGTCAACTAAGTTGATTTTGTTTCTCAAACTCTTCAGCCTGCCATTCCTCGAATTTGAAACTTGGTCCACCAATATTCTTCCTTGTTTCACGAATAGGCTTCCTCCTTGTTAGATAGTTACATCTTATTGTTTTATTCCTCTTTTTCTTTTGATATACTCTTTGAGGAGTTAAATAATTAATTTGATATATTAATTTTCTTGCACACTCAAGTAAAGATATTAGACACAAATGAATGGGAATGTTTTATTATTATCAAAAACGAATGGAGTAAGCAGATTATATTTTCTCAGCATCGACACATGAAATATATGGTGAGTATTCGAAAGGTCTGGTGGTAATGCCAAACAAGATGCCACTGCTCTAACTCTTTCTAAGATCTCAAAGGGCTCTATATATCGAGGGCTCAATTTTCCCTTCTTGCCAAACCTCATTACCCTCTTTGTTGGTGAGACCTTCAAAAATACATGATCCCCCACTTAAAACTCCAAGTTCCTCCGTTTATTATTAACATATGACTTCTGTCTACTTTGTGCTAATAACATCCTTTGTTGAATCATGCATATTTTCTCGGTGGTGTCCTGTACCAACTCAAGCCCCAAGAGTTTCCTTTCTCCCACCTATAGCCATCCAGTAGGTGACCTGCACCTCCATCCATATAATGCTTTAAATGGTGCCATTTGGATGATAGCTTGGAGACTGTTGTTATAGGAAAACTCCACTAAGGGTAGATATCAATCCCACTTGATCCCAAGGTCTATTACATAGGCCCTTAACATATCTTCCAATATTTGCATCGTCCGCTCAGACTGTCCATCAGTCTGAGGGTGGAAAGTAGTGCTAAAATCCAACTTAGTGCCCAACGCTTCTTGTAACTTTTCCCAAAACCTACTGGTGAATTGTGCCCCCCTGTTAGATACTATAGAAACAAGAATGCCATGCAGTTGTATTATCTCGTCTACATAAAGCTGGGCATACTGGGCAGCCTCATATGTAGTTTTAATCGAAAGAAAATGAGCTGATTTCGTTAACCGGTCTACTATGAACCAGATCGAGTCGTAGCCCCTACTAACTCGAGGCAAACCTAATACAAAATCCATTCCAATATGCTCCCACTTCCATTCGAGCACTGGTAATGGCTGCAGTAGCCCTGCAGACCTTTGATGCTCGGCTTTAACCTATTGACAAACCAAGCACTTGGAGACGAACTCAGCTACATCTTTCTTAAGTCCTTCCCACTAATATACCTCTTTCAAATCTTGATACATCTTTGTAGCCCCTGGATGTACCACATAGGCTGCCATGTGCGCTTCTTCCAATATTTCTCTCCCCAGTCCATCACTATCGGGCACATAAAGTCTTGTTCCATACCCCAATACTCCATCTGTGCCTTTAGTAAACATCTTTCCTTTCCTTCTTTGAGGATCCTCTAAGGCCTTGGCTATGAACTCATCTTTACTTTGTGCTTCCTTAATTCAGTCTACTCAGATAAGCCTCACTCTAAAATGTGCTAGCAATGCATTTGCCTCCGAAACTTCCAAATGCACACCCATGTCTCCCAAGCTATGCATCTCCCTAATCAAGGATCTCCTATCTGGGGAGATATGTGCCAAGCTCCTCATCGATTTTTGACTCAAGGCATCCACTACTACATTTGCCTTACTGAGATGATAAAGAATAGTATAATCACAATCTTTTAGCAACTCCATCCACCTACGTTGCCGCAAGTTAAGATCCCTCTGCTGAAATATATACTTCAAGCTTTTGTGATCCGTATATATCTCACAAGTCTCACCATACAAGTAATGTCTCCAAATCGTGTGCGGGGTAATTCTGTTCATGCCCTTTAAGTTGCCTCGATTCATACACAGTCACCTTCCCATGCTGCATTAATACACACCCTAAACCAACCCGCAATGCATCACAGAATACCGTATAACCCTCTGTGCCTTGCGATTGGCTTAGTACTAGAGCTGTGGTGAGACATGCCTTAAGCTTCTCAAAGTTATTCACGCAAGCATCTGTCCACTCAAATTTTGTATCTTTACGTGTCAGCTTAGTTAGAAAGGTGACTATTTAGGAGAGTCCTTCACAAAACGACGATAATAGCCAGCCAAACCCAAAAATCTTATAATCTCCGTAACTGATGTTGGCCTTGGCCACTTTTCCACTTCCTTAACTTTCTTTGGATCGACTTGTACCCCATCCTTGGATACCACATGTCCCAAGAATGCAACGCTTTCAAGCTAGAACTCACACTTGGAGAACTTGGCATACAATTGGTGTTCTATCAAAGTTTAGAGCACTATCTTAAAATACTGCTCATGCTCATCTCAACTCTTCGAGTAGATCAAGATGTCATCAATAAACACCACCATGAACTTGTCCAAATAGAGCTTGAACACTTGGTTCATCAAATCCATAAAGGCCATAGGGGCATTTGTAAGCCCAAATGACATCACCAAGAACTCATAGTGTCCATATCTTGTTCGAAAGGCAGTCTTTGGTGTATCTTCATTTCGGATCCTCAACTAATGGTACCCAGATCGCAGATCTATCTTAAAGAAACATTGCGCTCCTTGTAGTTAATCAAATAAATCATCTATTCTTGGAAGGGGGTACTTATTCTTCACGTCACTTTCTTAAGCTGTCGGTAGTCAATGCATAATCAAAGTGACCCACCTTTCTTATTTACAAATAGCACTGGTGCTCCCCAGGTGAGACATTAGGACGGATGAAGCCTTTATCCAACAAATCTTCTAATTGATCCTGAAGCTCTTTAGCTCAGCAGGTGCCATTCTATATGGGGGTATGGATATAGGTCTAGTATCGGGAATCAAATCTATGCAAAATTCAATCTCTTGCTCGGGAGGCAAAACTAGTAGTTCCTCGAGAAATACATCCATGAACTCATTCACCACTGACACTTGGCTTATATCTCCAACCTTTGCTTGAGTATCTCTCACAACAGCCAAGCAACCTGGACAACCCTGTCTTAATAACCTTCTGGTAGCCATGACCGATATCAAATTGGTTAGAGCATTACTTCTATCCCCTTGAATGCTAAATGATGGTTCACCGGGAAAATCAAATCTAACCAATTTATGATAACAATCCACACTGGCATGGCCGGGTGATAGCCAATCCATTCCCAAGATCACGTCAAAGTCTAAGGTGTCTAACACCACTAGACTCACCAAAGTTCTTTGTCTTTGACTCGAACTACACAAGACTCATATTCCCATTCAGCCACAAATACCTCCTTTAAAGGAGTAGACACCACCAATTGTTCTTGTCAAGCCTAGCTCTATTATTACTTGCCATGTCATTCATGTGCTTGATAGCATGCCTGCATACTTGGATGCCTCAAAAAATCGTTAAAAGTCGGTATTGTACCTAGTGGTACAATTAAGTCGATTAAAACCTCGAACTAGCCCAAATAGAGATTTTAGGATGTATTTGAGAGTTTTTTAACCTTAGAATGTTTTAAAATGGTGATTCGGAGTTCGAGGATTAATTTGGAATCCAATCGAGAATTTTTATAACGTAAGGGAAAAAAGATCATTTTGCCACCTGAGGGCAAAAAATTAGAATGTTGGACGAGATTTTTGACCAATTTTGACTATTTGGAGCATAATTTGAATTTGAAAAGTGAAAAATTCTAATTCTGGCATTTTTTCAAGCATAAGGGCAAACCGGTCATTTCACGTGTCCATGAGGACATAATTAGAATTTTTGAAATTTTACACCACTGTGACACTTGTCAAGCCCATGAATTTCACCTATTATCATTTTTATACTTTGGATAATTAAGGTATTATATGTGGTGGTAAGAAAATGCTTAATAGTTAAGTTTTAACCATGAACCATTCACACGTTGACACGTGTCAAGCTTTAATTCTTTTATAATTTTCTTTATAAACCAACATAAACCTCTCCCAATTCTTCTTTCAATGCCGTGCAAGCCAAAGAAAAGGGGGGAAAGAATAAAAACAACCCTTGAGGAAGAAAATTCAAGAGAAATTCGTCGTTTACCAAAAAACGAAGCGATCTAAGGTAAGATTTCACGATTTTAACTTAAGATTCACCTCTCCCATGCTTTCTTTTTTATTTTCTATGGTTGAAACTCAAACTTTCATGAAGGAAGTCATGTTGGTTGAATCAAGGGGGGGAGGTTTTGATGATGGTTTTTGTTAGATTTTATGCTATCTAGGTGTTTTTAGTTGTTTTGTGATATTCGGTATGAAAAACAAGCAAGAAAACAACATATCCTTCACTAAACCCTCCTTGGCTGAATTTGATAGGGAATATATTGATGATGAATTTTGTTATATTTCATATTATTTAGCTCGTATTTGATGATTTATGGTGTCAAATATCAACAATGGTTATCGAAAAGTATACTTCCTTTAGTAAACGACTTGACCGACAACGAGAAAATCATGCTAAATGGACTTGGATTTGATTTCTAATGATATATATGGACTTATTGGACTATGTTGACACTGAATAGCACGTTAGTTTGGAATCAAAATGAGTTTCGGATGTGATCATTTAAGTCACAATCAAGTTCATTGAGGTACTTTGGGTGTATTTGAAGTACCGAAAGTGCAATGAATCTATTTGGAGTTGAATCGGCTGTTTTGGCTAATTAAACAATGTATAGTGCGAGTTACATCGAATATCATTTCAATCCAATAACAATTGAACCTACGTAGAACACCATATTTAAGTGATTATTCGAACATTCCTCATTCAATTTCATATATTCATATAGAGCTGGAATAGTTTTATAACAGTTTGGCACAAATGTATTGAATTACTTGTTGTGTATTAGGTATAGGTGGTGAGCCCTTTAGTAAGGGCAAGGATATCGTATTCGAACACCAGGAGTAGGAGTACTCTTGTTATTGTGAGTAATCAGACTATCATCTTAACTATCTAAAGTAGTTTATACTCGTTTTTATAATTTTAAAGAATAATGAACTTAAATTGTAAACTATTATGTTTTATAACTAAAGTGTTGGTTAAATGAAATGAGATTCATAATTTGGTTTGAAATTGAATCCTGGTTTTGGAAATTGAGTAACTGGAGACTATATGCTTGTGTTATATATATATGTTTTGACTATTGTTAGTTATGCCGACCCTGCTTTGTAATAAATGTATCGGCATAACGGGATTTGTAATTGACATATGGTTTGAATTGATGGCTTATGACAATGTGATGGCATGAATGGCTAGATTTGTGTTTGTGTGGAATATATGAACTGTTTTGTTTTACCTTGATAGGCTGGGTAATATCATATTAGCCATGTCATACTGTCAAAATTTTTATTAATTTGGTGGGGTAATTGATCAGCTTACTGCAGTGGGTGGGTTTTTGTGGACCGACCTATTAGAAGGGCACGGTAAACCCCGTCATATTTTACCTTAGTATGAGAGGCGCGGAGGGTACCTCCTAAGGTAGTTTAGAGTTCACTTCACGCCGAACCACCACGTGAGGGTCAAATGGCTGTCTTTTTAAACGTAAAAACATGTTTTATGTGTATATGTTATTTTAACAGCCTTGGTAGACTCGGTTGGATGCCCTGTGTAAGGTGTTACCGAGTACAAGTTTTGGCACAAGCCAAGTTTTTAAAAGAGTCATAAGCCTTGTTGATTTTTTTTTATGAAATGTAATTATTTTATATGGGTTGAAATGAGTTTTAATGTTATGAATCAAATTATGATGAGATGTTTTAATTGTCTACATTTACTCGGCTTTAGATGTTATAGATGATCTTTGCTTACTCACTGGATTTATAAATACTCACCACCCTTCTTTTCACCCGTTTCAGGCTCAGAGCAGTTTGTAGATCGTCGATTTTGTCGAGGGTTTGCTTTTGGATTCGCACCGTTAAAAATCGTAAGTTTACAGTCGTGTTTTTTTTTTTGTTATTTTGGGGCTCACATGTCATTATAGAATATTTTTGTATACCTTGGCGCAATGTGCTATTATATATACGAATTTATTTTGTTATTACTTTTCATTAACTGTTTACGTAGAATTTTATAAATATTGTTTTATATGAAAATGGAATATTTTATTCAATATTTTGATTTAGAAATCAGCTATAATTTCACTTTAAATGAACGATTTAGATACCTACATTTATTTTTAGATATGAAATGTATATTTTTCATTTATATATTATATTTTTTAGCAAGTTTTGAAATTTTTGGGTAAAATGATCAAAATACCCTTGTGTAGTAGAAATTACTTTTTGATTGTCTTTGATTTGAAAATAGTCTACATTCCTTTAAAACATGATATTTAGTAATAGTTGCTCACAGGGGAGGCGGAGAATTGATGCCAGAGCTTTGCGAGATTTCGGTTGACATTTCGGGTAAGGTATGTCTATAAGGACATCGCGGCGATTGTCACGGGCTCGAAAAGAGTACCGGGTCATGACAATTCTTCTCTCCTAACACAATCCTTACCCAAACGAAGTGCAAAACATGGAGAAATAAAAGAATGGGTAGCACCAGGATCAAACAATACTCGAGCATCCATATTATAAACGGAAAGAGTGCTTGAGATCACTGCATTAAATGTCTGGGCCTCCTTAAGTGTTAGAGCATATACCTTCACTTGGGCTCTACCAATGGAACTTTGACGTCCAGACCTAGAAGGTCTGCCTTGAGAGGAAGTAACAGCACATCTACCTCTTGATCCACTAGCCTCGTAATCAGATGAAGAGGCAACTAAAAGAGCAGACAAAGCTGGCTGGGTGGAGCCACGAGCAGAAACTTGTGATTGATAAGCCATCAAGGCGATCCCTCCTAATATGTCCAGATTGACCACACCAATAACAAACTCTTATAGTACATAAGCATCGTCCACTATGTCATCTCCCACAAGTATCACAAGGGTGGATAACTTGACTACCCTATCTAGAATCTTGTCGCCTTCCTCCACTAAAAGCTTTCTGCCCTAGTCCAACGTTGACACTAGACACGTCACTCCCCTTTTGGGGCAATCGTGAGTCCTTTTGTGGACCTTGACTGCTAGAAGATAAAATACAACTGCTAAAATCTCTACGACCTTGATAACCTTCTGTCTTGGCCCTTTTTGCTCTATCCTTCACAACCCTACTCTCACTGGTCCTCATCTCAATCAGTTGAGTGCAATCCACTACTGCGAAGTAGGTATTCAAATCTAGAGATGCCACAGCCCTAAACAATGGCTCCACTAACCCATCCACAAACCTTTGTATCTTCATCTCCTCTATAGCAACTAAATAGGGTGCATACTGAGACAACTATGTGAATTTTATGTCGTAATCCGACACCGTCATACTCGAGGTCCACACCAAAGCCTCAAACTCCCTAGCTCTGGCATTACGTACACTGAGTGGTAAAAATCGATCTAAGAAGACTGTACTGAACTCACTCCAAGTCAACGGTGCTGCATCCATTGGTTTGCCTCTACATAAGGAGCTATACCACTCTTGCGCCACATCCTCTAATCGAAATAGGACTAGCTCGACTGATCGGACACTGGATCATCCCAAGGCTTTACAAATTTTCTCCATCTTATCTAAGAAAATCTATGGTTTCTCCAATGCATCAAACCCTGAAAATGACGGAGGCTTAAGCTTGAGAAAATCAAGAAGAGAAATCTCTAAATGACCCCTCTCGACCTCAAGATGTTACCATTCGGCCTACCCTTGGGAACTAGGGGATTCTTGTACTGTAGGTCTCCCCTCCACTATCCTCTGTATATCATCCATACGAGCTGTCATCATTTCTACAACTCGATTAACTCCCTACAGGCCTTTCGCCAAGTTCTCAATGGTAATACCCCCAGTTGTCTATCCACATCACCTGAAGAATGTCCCTCCTCTCGCCTACCCACAAGCGTATCCACCCTCACCTGCCTAGTGGCCCCGCCATGTCTACCTCACCCCCTAAGAGTGGATGCACGTGGCCTATTTGTCATCTCATTAGGAGCATCTTGCTCCCCCATCCATCTTGAGGCGGCTCGTGTCTTAGGCGGCATTCTTACCTAGACAAGAGCAAACACTTGTTATTAAACACAGTTTATAATCATACTTAAGGGAAAAAGGTGGTTTCTAAGATAGGGAATCTATGCAGTCACTTGGTTGTAAAATGTGTCACGGTTCACACTTCACAACTGAAGTTTCACATAAAGACCCGACACTCCGCTGCACCAACAAAAGGAAGTCCTAGGACCTAAACAACCTAGAGCTCTGATATCAACTTTGTCACGGCCCGATTTACGAGCCTTGACCTGCGCATGGACCTAATGGGTATAGCCCACCAAGCCTAAGCAAGCCTACTTATATAATCCTGCTCATCATTCCATCAACTATTCTTAAAGTCACCTTTCTTACTTCCAATCTATAAGAACCTAATTAATATGCTATAGCAATCAAAACTGCATTTCACATTAACCCAAATAATGTTAACCATTGCCACTCATGGTGGCTTAACAATCAAAATATACATATATGCTCTAAGGCTTGCGTTTTAGTTCTATACATCACATGTACATATTTACAAAAAAAAAAATGACTTTAGGCTTCCAGCGGAATGACCAAGGTGAAAGGACGGCTACTAAATGCCAACATACCTACCAAAGAGATGATACTATGTGGACACCTCGGCCTAGGTTCCAACTGCCTCCTAATCTGAAAACATGAAGTTGAAAACAGTGAGTACAAACTCAGTGAGTGAACATAAGAAGGGAACAAGCAACGATAAGGAAAGTTGATAATCATGATGCACTTATTTGGAAACAATGCAACTTAGTTCAAGTTCTCAGTAAAATCCCTCCATTAAACCCCTAGTTATTAAATTATTTAATGATGAAGGAACCATATTCAGCATGAAATTGGAAAGAGAGGAAATTTCCAGAAATCATCCAAGCAAGGCAGTATAAACATAATGTTTCTTGCTGCAATAAAATTAAGTTACAAGTGAATGGGAAATTTTCAAGATTCATCATGCTATATAATCATATGTTATGCTTATGATCTTTCTATTGCGTATACCTATAGTTAAGCATATACCAATTAATATACCACTACATCTCATCCAGCTCATGTGCATCCCCCCACATCGTGCACATAGCCGGACACCCAATCTCACTTAGCTTATGTGCATCCCCCCACATCGTGCACATAGTCATACACTCAATCTCACTCAGCTCATGTGCATCCCCCCACATTGTGCACATAGCCAGACATCCCATCTCACCCAGCTCGTGTGCATCTCCCCACATCATGCACATAACTGGACACCCCATCTCACCCAGCTTGTGTGCATCCCCCCACATCGTGCACATAGCCAGAGTCATCGTGTGCATCCCCCCACATTGTGCACAGTTAATGCCATTGTGTACATCCCCCCAGATTGTGCACACGGGTAGTATCACCATCCATCCCTCACCACCATCATCACCGGCAAGTGCAAACTCACCCCACACATGCATGGTTGCATTTGTCACACAATGGTACCATTTATGACATAGTATATATATATATATATATATATATATATATATATATCAACATTATACATAAACATATGAATTCATCACACTATCCATTTCATAACATAAAAACATTTCATAAGGGCTTGTTCCCGTGCAAGTTTTGAAGATAAAACTAATAAAACGCTTTAGGGGATTCAATCAAACATACATGTGTATATCTAAAACCTTTTTAATGCAAGTTCACTCACCGGTATTTGTTGAACCTTTAATCGACTCTAACTTCCCTAATGGTTCAGATAGGGCTGAGGGGCCTTGTTGAAACCTATCACGCATAAAACATCACAGCGAATCCAATTTACATTAATATCACTCCAAAAGTTGTTTCCCAATTCAAGCTTCAATAGCCCTTCCTATCTACCTTCCAATTACCATTTGATTGGCTATTCTGTTTCTTTACTTTAGTAACACTAGAAATAGATAAATAATTTTAGCAAATAACACAACTCATAACTCTAATTACTAGCCATCATCAATAACTTAAAACCAATCCTAATTCATCACTCAACTTGGTGGATGGTAATGAAATTTCTTCCTAAGAGTCCTCAAGCTATCATGAAACCTCTCTTTCTCTCTCTACTAAGTTCAGCTGATGAGAGAAAGTATTGAAGAAGGACTTTTAAGGGTTTGTTTAAGGTGAAGGAGTAAAAGAGTATGAAAAACCCTACAACAAGGTGTGTAAAGCACGAAAATTAAGGTTAGCTTGAGAGAGTGATGGAAGCTTGAGAGAAACTTTCATGCAAGACAAGAAAAACGTGAGATGAGAGGAGGAAGAAGAAGTTGTTGGAGAATTATGGAAGGTACTGGAAAAGATGAGATCTTTATAGTTAAAGCTTATCTAATTTCTCATGCAATTATAATAATGCCCTTAACAAGGCCACTTGTCTTCCTCCTTTTCTTGTGCAATCTTTTTATTCTTTTGACACTAGGAAAAGGTCCAAAGTCCTCTGAAAAAGAGGTCCCTTAAGTAGCCCCTAAAAGTCCTAGCTTCAAAAATTCCCTAAACTTGTTATTTGTGGAAATTACAGTGAGGGCTGCGGCTCTCAATTTCCAGCGTCGTGGCGCTCAAATGTTCTATCTGAATCTATTCTCCTAGTGCAGTACTTCCAATTCAACAAAGATTTTGACCATCTTCCCGTCAAAACTAGGCAAAGTTATAAACATCAAAGTGTTATCCCTGCCTCTTAGCGTTCTAATGGTCCAAAAATCATGTCATTTGGACTTCTGTAGTGGGAGATATGCTTGAAAAATCGAAACAATCTACAAATAGAGCAACAGCCCATTATACACCTTTCTTCACCAATTGAAATTATTTTTGAATCCTTCTCCTATAACGACATAAAATAATTATAAGTAGTGTAAAACTAGCATCATGAGCTCAAATTAAATCTTTAAACATAAGTTTCACCTCGAGTTACACGTCTATGAAGGTTGAGGTTTCACAGGTATATCCCTATCCTATATGCAAATCAATTAATATGATCGTATGCTATTCCAATTTTAATCTACACTAAACTCCCTTTCCCAAATTTGTTTATGTTCCTAAATCAATTTAATTGGTGGCCAATCAATTAAAATGCATTAATAACAAATTGGAATAAACAATTCAAATCCCATTAAAGATAAGCAAGAAAGAGATTAAAAATTAAGATTACATATGAGTTCAATTGAAATCCTAGAAAAAGAAAATTAGCTACTTATAATTACAAAGACAAATAACATTATATAAAATTCAACCATCGAGAGTAATAAGAAAAATAAAAGTTAAGGAATAAAACAAAACGATTGATTGTAGCTCATTTCCTGAGTTTCTGCCTCAACTCTCAAACTCTTGAATCTCCAAAAATTCTCTCCTAATTTCTCATAAAAATATCATATTTATAGTAACAACCTTAACTTAAAATCCTCTAAGTTAACATACTGACTCTAATTAGACTTAAAAGTGTAATGAGAGCCCAAAAATCAAATATCATCTTTCAAAATTTCTATTCCCGTAACAGTACGCCTTGTTATCTTCCGACATAATTTTCTCTATCTTCAAGGCAAAACTGGGCAAAGTGGTCTTCATAAAAGCTTTAGCTTTTCTCTCACCTTTCCAATGATCTAAGAATCATATCATTTAGAATCCTGTAGCCCGAGTTATGCTCAAAACACTCAAGTATATGCAAGCAAATTTTGGGGCCTTTCAACACCTTACTTTCAAAAATTATGTCCAATTCCCTTAATTCCTACAAAAACATAAAAACTAATAAATAGTTAGAAAATTAAAATAACTCACTTAAAAATAAACTAATTATAAAAACAACTAAAAATAACTATATTATAATTAAAAATTAAAGACTTAGCTAATATTTAATAATAAAATTAGAATAAAATATTTTATAAAATAGAATTATCACACCCTCAAACTTAAAATTTTGGTAGTCCTCAAACCAAAGAAATAAAACAAAGAAAACAAAACATAAAATAAATTTTTACAAGAGATAGAAGTACCAAATCATTATTTTCCAATTTGTGGCTCAAGAATTTTCTCCAATTCCAACTTAAGGAAACATATAGCTAATCCTTAAAGTCATGCATCAATTCAAGTGAAAACTTATTTTTGACTAGACTTTTTCTGTGTGCGTGAATAATCTCTTAAAAAGAATATTCATGCAATTTATATTAGTTTATGCCAAGTCCAAGCAAAGATTATTATTAGAATCCCATAAGTTTGTTTTTTATCTCTCTCTCTCCACTAGTGTAGAATAATACTTATTCAAGGATTAATAGGTCTTTATTAAGCTTATAATGTAAGGCTAGGGTCAAGGTATGATAAAGGATATTTTTAGGCTCAAATTCACCCTAAACACTTAATCAATCTAGGACCTATAAAGAGCTCAATAAAAGTTTATAGCACCCCAAACTTAAAGTAAAATTTCCTTCGTACAACATACTTTATTTTTTTCCTTTTTTTTTTTCTTTTACACCGCCAAACTTATTTTTGACAATTATGAACATGGGGTAAATTTCAAGCACCCATCACTTTTTTTTTTCTTCGCCTTTCTCCTTCTCAATTTATCTTTAAGCTCAATACACTTCATAGAAATATCAAAATATTTAAGAGTGAAAGGTTCAAAATGTTGAAATTAAATAAAAAAACTAGTGCTAATATAGTTGTGTACATACAAAGAAAAAGTAAATGAGGCTCAAAATAGGTGACTAAAGATAAATATATAACAAGGTAAGTCAATAAGGCTCAAACGATCCAAAGATGGCCTAAATCTCTTCCTATCCTAAGTGTTATATAAGATTTTGCTGACACTGCCCAATTATCAGGCCATGACCAACGCAAGGGCCCAATGGGCTCAACCCACTAAACCCAAGCAAGCTTATTTATATAATCTTATACATTAATCCATATTTCTTTGAACTCCAAAATTTGTAATGTTCAAATATAGTTCCTTTGAAAACAATTCATACAACCCAATTATGCATTCAGAATGGCATCATCATCCATACTATACATATATATAGCTTGACAAATGAATCTTAGCATTTCACAACAAGTGTTCATTTACACATAATTAGACATTGACTGCCACGGAGTGACTCTGGGCACGGTTGCTAACATTTAGTGTCATGTTAAACCTACCGAGCAATGGATAGGGAGGAGCAACTCGTCCTAGGATCCAATCACCTTTAACTCAGAAAAACCTAAAACATGAAGTTTAAAAACGTGAGTATAAACTTAGTGAGTGAACATAGGAAGGGAACAAGCAACAATAAGGGAAGTTTAGAAATCATGATGCACTTAAGTTCAAAAACAATGCAATTTATTTTAATTCTTGGTAAAAAAAAAAACCCCTCATTCAAACCCTTGGCTGTTTAATCACTCGATGATGAAGGATCCATGAACCACAAACAAAAAAGTTGAAGAGTGAAAACTTTAGTAGAATTCAAGCAAGTCAAGCATAATAGATTGATTCTCGCTGCAGCGAAAAGGCATTCTCGTTGCAGCGAAATTCTGGCCTGATAAAATTTATTGGGTTTTCATTGCCATAAGGAAGATCCACTTATGCCACATTGTACATTACATTGACCATATTGACAATAATCAAGTTTTCTCAATATTCAATGCAATCACACATTATTTCATACCCTTTTCTATAGCATATAAAAACATATCTATAGCATATATATATATATATATATATATATACAAGCATGTATACAACCACCACCTCACCTAGCTCATGTGCACTCCGCACGCACATAGCTGAAGTCATCGTGTGCACCCCCACATTGCGCACATCAACATCATCATTTGCACTCCCTACTTGCAAACATCAACATCACTATCCATACTTCCGCACCACGTCATCACCAGCATGTGCATCCCCCACATCGCGCACACACACGCTTATATTTATTACACAATATTAACTATCAATACGTAACATATATATTTATATTAGCATCATATAAGGCACAAGGATTCATCATATGGCACACTCACAACGTAAAACGTTTTAATAAAGGCTTGTTCCCATGCATAATCTTTAAGGAAAAATCAAATAAAAATCATTCACACGCTTTGTCCAAATACCAATACATTTTCCAAAATATTTTCAATGCAAGTTCACTCACCTGACAAAACTAGCACCAACAAGGTTCTAATCCAGGTAGTCCTGAAATACCATTAAAACCTATATTTATTAATAAACCATAACAACCTCAATTAATTCATCAATTAAATCTAATAATTCTAATAAATTTACATTTGGCAATCTACCCTCTAACCTAACATTTAACCTAAGTTTCTAGTCTAATTCACAAACTCATTTGGCCAACTCCTCTAATTTAAAATTTCGTTACCTGAATGAGCTTGGAGGCATGAAGATCAACAAAAAACCTAATCTTTCCAAGAAAAATAATTTGAAGAAATTAGGAAATAAATCTGAAAATATAACCATAAATTCAAAAATTTCAAAAGTTTGAAATATATACCTTTCAACCTTGAAAATGAAGATTTGAAGCCAAAAATCCAAGTATTGTTGAAAGTGAAGTGGAAATAGAAAATAAAGGAAAGAAAGAGAGATTTTTCTCTCTCTCCTTGGGTTTGGAAATGCTGGAAATTAGGGTTAGAAGTCGTAACTTTGGTGCATAAGGAGTTGGGACAAGGAAGAAGCAAGAAGAGAAAGGAAATGAAAAGAAAACAAGGAAAGAAAATGAAAAAAAATTAACTTTTCATGGTGGAGAATGAGAAAATGGCGTGGGATGGAGGAGCAAGAAGAAGAAAATCTAGTGGGAGAGGATAAGGATGGTCATGCCTTAAAAAGAAAGGAGTCAAAGCTTCCTTAGGAAGCTTTGACCAAGCAAATGGTAAAATTACCATTTTACCCTATAAGGTTTTTACCCTTTTTAATTGTATCCTCCCATCACTCATTTAACTCCAATTTCCTTCTATTACCTCCTTTTACACATGTACAAATGAAGTATAAAGTTTGTACTCCAACACAGTGTCCCCAAAATATTTAAAATATTTATTTACCCGCGCTATCTTTATTTAGTAAAGACACACGGGCCCCATTAATATCATTTTTCTCTGAAATTTTCTTGTTCTTCTTCTCCCCCACTTAGATTGACCAAATACCCCTTCTTCATAAAAAATTTCGACACTAAATAAAATATTAATATTTTAATATTATTTTATTAATAAAATATTATTTTATTTCAAAAATTTCCTCATCTCATTGGTATCCAAAATACCTTATTATGCCTCAATTCACTTTTGAATTACTTTTTATCTCACAAATTCTTTCTCGATAAAAATATTATTATTTTATTATTATTTCCTCACGTGCAAAATATTTTATCCCAAACTATTCCTTTCATCTTTCATCATTTTTAAACATTATAATTAACCTCAATTGGCATCCGATAAGCTTTATTAGTCACCATATCAAAGTACGAGTTATTACATTTGCCTCGAGAGAGAATCAAATAAATTCTAGAATTCTTAGCTTCACTATACTTTTTATCAACATAAACTTTCTCTAAATCACATAAATATATATATATATATATATATATATATATATATATATATATA
>NC_030852.1:18924819-18935098 GCF_000208745.1 Theobroma cacao
TCATAAGCCATGTTGATTATTTAAGTGAAATGAAATTATTTTATTTAGTTGAAATGAGTTTGAAACGTTATGAATCATAGTACGATGAACTATTTTAAGTTGTCTCTATTTACTCGACTTTAGATATTTTAGATGATGTTTGTTTACTCACTGGGTTTACAAAAACTCACCCTTTTTTTCACCTATTTCAGGCTCAAGGCAGTCTGTAGACCACTGATTATGTCGAGGGTTTGCTTTTGGGTTTGCACCATTAGAAATCGCAGGTCTATAGTCTTGTACATATATGTTTATTTTAGGGGCTCACATGTCATTGTAGAATATTTTGTATACCTGGCTACGTGTGCCACTGTATGTATGAATTTATTTTGCTTTTACGTTACAAAAATTATTTATGCAGAGTTCTATAAATATTGTTTTATAAGAAAATGGAATATTTTATTTAATATTTTTATTTAATTTGAATAGCTATAATTTCACTTAAAATTGATGAATTACACAACGAAACTTATTTTTAGACATGAAATGGATGCTTATTACTCGTATATCATATTTTTCCAAGGGTTTGAAAATTTTAGATAAAATGACCAAAATACCCTTGTATAGTAAAAATTACTTTTTGATTGTTTTTTATTTGAAATTGGTCTATATTTCTTTAAAACATGGTATTTAATAACTGTTGCTCATAAGGGAGATGTAAAACTGATGCGAGAGCCTTCTAAGGTTTCGGTTGACATTCAGGGTAATGAATGTCTATCGAGACATCGCAGCGGATGTCACGGGCTCAAAGGGAGTACCGGGTCATGACAGAAAAACTTAGGTTACCTCCTAAAAAGCGTATGATTATAGTCACTAGCTTGACTATAGCACCCCGTTTTGTGAATCTTCATCCTCAAAATATGGTCGAGGCTCAGCCCATTAACCATGAATGTGCCCGTATCCTCACTATCAATCTCAATTATTTCACAAGGATAAGCCTTTATTACTTTGAAAAGACCCTGCCATCTTTCTTTGCCTTTCCATGGAAAATGCTTGAAGAATGATTGAGAAAGCATCATTACTTGTTGTCCAATCTCAAAAGGATAATTAGATGGTGGATGAGGATGCTCATTTGGCCACTACTTGGGTCTAACGGGTGAAGGCGGTGGCTTAAACTCAAAGACTGGTGCTTGCTCACTTATAAGTGGAGTAATAAGTTCACCCTTGCCTTCATCAACTAACTCCACTCTATAGCAACAATTTGTAGAGCTAGGATGTTTATTTGCATTGAAAATATTAAACTCAACCACCTCCTCTCCAACTTTAAAAGTTATCTTGCCTTCCCTCACATCAATGATTGCATCTGCAATAGCCAAGAATGGTTATCCCAAGATTAAAGGAAATTCCACATCCTTTTCCATCTTAAGCACAATGAAGTCCACCAGAATGTAGTGATGCCCAACTTTAACCATTCATCCTCAATAATCCCAACAAGGTACTTGATTGTTCTATCTGTTAATTGTAAAGAAATTGTAGTAAGTTGTATCTCATTAAGTCCAAGTTTCTCAACAATTGACAAAGGCATGATTGAAACACTTGCACCCAAAATACACAAAGCTTTAGTAAATTTAAAGGTACCAATAGTACAAGAGATAAAAAAACTCCCTAGATCCTTAAGTTTTGGGGGAAGCTTGTTTTTAATTATTGTGCTACACTCCTCAGTAAGTGCCAGTATTTCAAAATCTTCCAATTTCCTCTTCTTGGTTAGGATGTCTTTCAAGAATTTAACATAGCTTGGTATGTTTTCCAAAGCTTCAGTAAAAGAGATATTTATGTGGAGCTTCTTGAAGACATTGAGAAATTTCTCAAACTGCTTATCCAACTTTTGCTTTTGCAACCTTTGTGGGAATAGTGGTGGAAGATAATTTGCTTGAGACTTCACTTGATTTTTAGCTTGCCCATTATCTTTCTATTCCACTTCAACTTCTTTCTCAACAATTACCTCATCATCATCTACATGCTCCTTTGAAGATTCAATTAATTTTTCACTCACCCCTTCAACTTCTTTCCACTCCTAAGGGTAATTGCATTATAGTATTCCTTACCTTTGAGATTGATTTGTGTGTCACTTGGTAAGGCACCTTAGGGTTTACTGTCGATGGAATTTGAAAGCTATCCTATTTAGGTCTCAAGATTTCTCAAAGAGGCTCCGTTGCTTTGAATTATAGCATCATTCTTTAATATGTATAGCAAGAGAAGTTCTTCCACTTGGGACTTTTTTTTAAGAATTGGTGGTCTAGCTTGTTGTTGAAAACCAGGAGGCATGATAGGTTTTAAATTTGAAGGTATTGGGTTGTTATTCCATGAAAAATTTAAGTGGTTTCTCCAACCAAGATTATATGTATTAGAATATGGATTATTTTGCTACCTGTTGAAGTTCCCCACAAATTATACTGATTCAAAATTGTATGGACATTGATCACTTGAATGGCCATCTCCACACATCTTACAAACTACAAATGAATTTTGAGCCACATGAACTCCTAGTGTGTCAAACTTCTTGAATAGTGCAACCACTTGTTTGAGTAGTTAAGGTCCTAAGTGCATTAATTTCATAGGCTCCAACAGCTTTCTAGGACTAGACCTTTTTGAAGGCCACTGATAATTATTTGAGGCCATCTCTTCTAACTGATTATAAGCATCTGTAGCATTCTTACCCATTAATACCCCACCAGCAGTAGCATCAATTGTGGGTTTTATTGAACTAACCATCCCCTTATAGAACGTTTGAACTTACAACCAGTTAGGAATCCCATGATATGGACATCTTCTTAGTAGTTCTTTAAATCTTTCCCAAGCTTCATATAAGGATTCACCTTCAAATTGTGTGAATGAGGTGATATCGTTCCTTATCTTTGCAATCTTGGCAAGCAGAAAGAATTTTACTAGAAACATTTGAGCCAAGTCCTCCCATGTAGTAATAGACCCATTGGGCAATGAATTAAGCCAACTCTTTACTTTATCCCTCAAGGAAAATGAAAACAGTCTCAATCTAATAGCATCATCAGTTTCTCCATTGTATTTGAAGGTATTTCAAATTTCCAGGAAATTTATCAAATGAGAATTAGGATGATCAATAGGTAACCCACCAAACTGGACTAAAGATTGAATCATTTGAATGTAAGCTAGTTTAATTTCAAAATTATTTGTAGTGATGGAAGGTCTTCTAATGCTTTGGTGTAAACCTTGCAAAAGAGGAATAGCATAATCCTGCAATGCTCTATTTTCTTCAAGAACTAGATTAATAGCATTGTTGCCATTGTTGTTGTTATCCTCAACCATTGTCTGGTTTAAAGTTGCAACATGCAAATTCTCCTTTCGACGTCTTCTAAAAGTTCTTTCTATCTCAAGATCAAAAACAACAAGATTCAAGTTGTTTCTTCTTTTGCATACAATGACCAAAGATATCTGCAAGCAAAAAAAAAAACTATTATAAAAACAAGAAAAATAAAATTTGATGTAAGACTAAATTGCTTGGTATTAATACTAGTAAAAATTTCGGACATAATTCCCCAGCAACAGCACCCAAAACTTGTTAGTTAAAATTCTACTACACATGTATACGTATCGAATAGATAGTATATAAGCAAGTAGAGTATCGACACTAGAGAATTGATATAAAATTTTACTAAGCGCTAAAATTAGAACAATTTAGTTTTATTCAAATAATTAAAATATGAATTCTAATTAAACTAAAAATTACTCAACTAAAACTAATTTAATTAAAAATTAAAGCAACAAGATAATTGGGTAAAAAGCAAATCAAACAAGCCTAGGATTACAATATCCCTCACACTTCATTTAAATCTTACGTCTCTTTCTCAACTTATTTCAATGGGTTGAATTGCTAACTTAAAGTCCTCAATTATTTACGAAGGTCTCTCAACTCATTTTATAAAAGTATCTATTTTAATCAAAACACTATATCCCTAGGTGAATTGAAATTAAACTAGACTTATTAAGTTCAAGCTCTAATCTGGCTACATATGGCTTATCGGTATATCCTTATCCTATACATAAATCAATTAATATGATCATACGTTATTCCAATTTTAGTTTACACTAAACTTCCTTTCCCAAGCTTGTTTAGGTTACTAAATAAATGTAATTGGTGGCCAATCAATTAAAAAGCACTAAAAACAAATTGGACTAAACAATTCAAATCCCATTAAAGATAAACAAGAAAGAGAGTAAAAATTTAGATTACATGTGAGTTCAATTGTAATCATAGAAAAAGAAAATTAACTACTCACAATTACAAAGACAAATAACATTATATAAAATCCAACCATTGAGAGTAACAAGAAAAATAAAAACTAAGTCAGAAAACAAAATGATTGATTGCAGCTTGTTTCCCGAGTTTCTACCTTAAATTTCAGCCTCTTGAATCGCCAAAAATTCTCTTCTAATGTATCGTAAAAAATATCCTATTTATACTAACAACCTTAACCTAAAGTCCCCTAAGTTAACCTACTGATTCTAATTGGGCTTAAAAGTGTAATGAGAGGCCCAAAAATCAAATATCATCTTTCAAAATTTCTATTCCCATAGTAATACACCAAGTCATTTCCAACATGATTTTCTCTATCTTCAATGCAAAATCAGGCAAACTAGTTTGCATTGAAGTTTTAGCTCTATCTTTTAGCTTTCCAATGGTTCAAGAATCACATTATTTGGAATCCTGTAGCTCAAGTTATGGGCACAATACTGAAGTATATGCAAGCAGACTTTGTGGTCTTTCAACACCTTACTTTCCAAAATTAAGCCCAATTTCCTTAATTCTTACAAAAACATAAAAACTAATAAATAATAACCAAATTAAAAGAAATAAACATAAAATTAAAATAACTCACTTAAAAATAAACTAATTATAAAAATAATTAAAAATAACTAAATTATAATTACAAACTAAGGACTTAGTTAATATTTAATAACAAAATTAGAATAAAATAATTTTATAAAATAGAATTATCATCCACTGAAGTATGTTTAAAGAGAGAAAGAATATTCAGATGAAAAGTTGAAGGATATTGTAATTCTAAGGTTTTTATTAATTGAATTTTTCTAGTAAAGTTTTGCCTATTAGGTTTTAGATTCAATTTAGTTATTATTTAGTTTTGGTTTTGTTTTCACTTAATCACTTTAATTTGGTTGTTTGAATAATATTAGTGTCACAACCCAAATCCAGGGGGTTCGTGACCAGTGCACAAGCACAGCAGGCAAGCCAATTAGGCCCAAGCAAGCTTCAGTGTCCAAAATCATATAACATAAGCCAAAGGATTTAATAATCAAATATTCACAATAAATTCAAACATGAATACATTATCCCTAGCACATAGTTTATACAAATGGTCAAAAGACCATACATTGGCCAATCAAGTCAGGTTCGTACATAACAACCTTACACATAGTATAACATGGCACTCAGTGCCTATACACATTATCCACAGTGAAAGGCTTTAACTGACTCAGCGGAGTAACCAAAATGAGAACCTACTGGATTCCAAAATAGGTCTGTCACTAGACGACTTGTGCCACATAGCTCTATGGCCTATTTATCTAAATATGGTATACAAATGGGTGAGTACTATAATACTTAGTGAGTGGTGCAGATAAATAAAAACATATATATATATAATACATATATAAAATATATGCACTTTTCATGCAACTAGATGTTCAAACAAACATCTCCAAATACAAGGCATATCATTATCCCTAGATCTCCAATATGAAGGCATATTATCATCCTCAATATCTCCAAAGATCATCACACGTATCATTAGGCTTACCCTCAAAATTGATCAAAGTTATTCAAATCGTCCTCCACGACACACTCTAATCACTAGAGTATCACATAAGAATCATATGACATTTATCTAAGCCTCTCCATGGTTATCTCACATCATATACAAATCAAATCAATGAGTGGTCATCCCCTACACATAGTCAGATCACGCTCGATGACCAATCGGTGAAAAATCAAATCACGCTCAGGGTAAAGTCACTAGTGGAGAAACAGATCACGCACATGCCAAAGCAACGGGCGAAAAACAAATCACCAACAACACTGGAGTAGCTAGTAGAGAACAGATCATCAACCAAAGAAATCTCCCGATGTCAACATCACCCGGAGTAATCTCAACGGCTGGCATCAAAGCATTGCAAGCAGGATTTGTGCCACCATCCTTGTAGGCACACATATAGTCACAAGAGGACAGAAATCCACTCAACCACCAATCAAATCAACATCTGGGATTCATTCCTCAAATGAAAACACAAATGCACAAATAAAGCCATTATGCCTTTATCATTCATAATTTCCTTATCAAACCTCAATTCACATTTATTGAGCTTTAATCGTCTTAAGCTCAGTTGGGCTCTAAGTACCTCTAAGTCTTCGAGGCATCTTTCAAGCAAATCATCTCACATATCATTCACCTAGGGTAATCTACTCCTAGGGATTCATTATAGCCTCTAGACTTCCTAGTCTAAGCACACACACAACATTAGCCACCTATGTGGCTCACATCACAACACATTATCAAACACAATTCACATATATACATATACACATATGTTGTTCCCTAGCCTAGGTTCATTCATCTAGGCATACATATTTCATTCTAATACAGTGCAACGCATCTTTCATGCATCATGCATTACATGCATATTAAACTAAACCCACTCTAGTGACAATAGGAGGCATTCTCAACCAAGCTCCGATCCTTAACCTCTAATCATCTTCTAGCTTGCCAATGAGTGAATTTCACTCCATTTCCCCCTTCAAACATATCAAAACATCAAAAGATTAATTGTTCTTGGCTTTTAAAAAATGCTAGCATTTACACAATTAACCAAATCTTGGCAATCCAACTATTTAAGCTCAAATCCTTCATTAATGAGCTAAACCCGTACCTTGGAAGTCAGATTGCATGAGTCTTAGCTCCAAATTCTCCAATCCAAGTCAAAGAGGAAAATCACCAAATCTAGAGAAAACCAAATTTCTTAGCATATAACCAATTAAATTGGAAAATAATCAGTAAAAACGTTTGATCTTACCTCCATAATGGCTTTCCAAGCTCCAAATAGCCTTAAATCACTTCAAAAATTCATTTGGGGCCTTAAGGCTTCGGGTTTTTAGAAAAAGAAAGGGAGGGAAAGAGTTGAAAGAAAGGGTTGAGCGAAATGGTCGAACGCCCTTTTTTATTTTTGCCTTCCCTCTCTGATGTATCGATACATTTTGGCAATGTCTTAGTACATCTACCCTAATTTCAAATGAATCAATACATTGGGGCAATGTATCAATACATTTCGGGCAGAATGGTTCTAGGTGTTTTCTACTTCAAATGCATTGATGCATTTGGACAATGTATCGATACATATTCATCTTTAGCCAAATTTATCGATACATTCTTAAATGTATCAATAGAATATTCTTCCTAGGGCCTTTTTTGTTCATCGTACCATGAATGTATTGATACATTAGGGTATGTATTGATACTTTCACCCCTTGTAGGTAGTTTTAAGCTTCCCAAAAACTCTAAAAATCCAAGTTTAACACTCCAATATTATTCTTGGTTGATATTGCACCTCAAATCATTCATTTAAATTAATCTCATACACATAAATTCATAAACATAACATCAAACTTATATCAAAACCTCAAATTATGGGACTATAACATATTTCCTCAAAGTTTTGACTAAGTGTCAATGTGTACACTCCTAAACACTGGGCACACATAACATATCATCAAAGTCCTCAAAACTCCACATATTTCATAAATCATTCTTAGGTTGCATCAAAAATTGGGAGTGTTACAATTAGGTTGTGTTAATTTTAGTATTTAGCAAAAGTTGAGACAATTCTCTGTGGGATTCATCACTCTACTTACTATTATATTACTTATTACGATATGTACACTTATGTGATAAAATCGACAACAACTATACCATGCATTTTGCCCATTCCAAGATACATGGTGATAAGATCAAATTACACAAGTAAGACTAGACACAAAAGGTTAAGTCAACCCATATGACTCTTTTATCATTTGGGTGGCCATGATGCTTTGCTAGAAGCTAATCTTGGTCTATAACTATTATCTGTTAATTAGAGAATTGATGATGAAATCAATTAGGATTTGATCCATCCAATCTTAAATGAGGTTTAGAATTGCAAATTATACTTATTGCCAACATGATGAAAAGCCTACTAGGTTAGACACATAAGCTGATTATCATGAATTACTTTGATTGATGAAATTGAAAGACTTCACAGAGTGATAAATTGAAGAGTTCAAATTATGAGTTTTTTAGGCTATTGCAAAAGGTTATAATAAAAAAGTTTATTTGAACATAGTTAATAAATTAAGTTTTAGAGCATTACATGGTGATGGAATAGCATGGCTTAATCTCACACAAAAGATGCCATAAAGCTTGAATAGAAGTAAGATTTAAGCTATCTTTGAGATATGCACATATGATGTGCGATCTCTTTAAGAGGACTTAGGAAGATATTGACTTGTTTAAGAGGCTTGGAAAGCTTGTCGACATGATGAGGAAGATCATTGGGTTTGTCAAATTTCATTATGAATGCCCAATTGGATCATACTTGCAATACTACCCAAATTGGACCTTCTTGCAAGTTGCATGGTATTGTCCAACATGTGTGTTGATTTCCTTAAGGGATAATTGGACCTTGTTTTGCTTAACTAAATTAAGTATTAATGGACTAATGGCAAATTAAAAGTTTAAGAAGACTATTAGCTCGATACAACTCAATTTATTAGGCAATCCTAATGGGATTAGGAGTAAACCTAGGTAATTAGGCTGTTAGTCTTTTACCTCTTTATTTAAAGGATCATTAGCTACCCCTTGTGTAAAGTTTTAAGAGAGAACTTGCTAGAGATTTCTAGTTTCTCATGTGCAGAGGTTAAAATCTTAAATGCTTGGAAAAAAAAACACAAGAGCTTTAAGTAGAGAGTCTACTAGCATAGATTTGGTTTTTGATCTTTCCTATTTTAGAGAAAATATTCCTAATAGTTATTGTGTGGATCATCATTGGTGGCCGGACAATTGTGTTGCTTAAGGTTTAACACAACCACTTGTTGATGGAGTAAGAAGGATTGGAAAGGCAAGAAGGAGATTGCTTAGCAATTTCAACTTCAAGCTTTTAAGGTACATCGAAAATTCCTTGTTACTAAGCTTAGATTGTTTGTAATTAAAGAGATTTATTGTTTAAGGTTCTAGAAAATTTTAAATTCCACTGCATACTATAGTCGAGTATATCTTAGGAACCCTAACACTAATTACTGTACTTCTTAAGCATGCTCCGTAAAAACCAAAGCTTTACTAAGTGCAAGTTGAATAATGAATATGTTTTGATGTGGTATTGCATATTGAAATGTTGAATGTCAAGCCCTACTCTATTATATACTTGTCATGTCATTCATGTGCTTGATAGAATGTTTGCATAAGTGAATGTATCGAAAAATCGTTAAAAGTCGGTATTGTACCTAGTGGTACAATTAAGTTGATTAAAGCCTTAAACTAGGCCAAATAAAGATTTTACGATGTATTTGAGAGTTATTGAATCTTAGAATGTCTTAATATGATGATTCAAAATTCGAGGATTGATTTGGAGTTAATTCGGGAATTCTCATAACGTAAGAGCAAAATGGTCATTTTGCCACCCAAGGGCAAAATTGGAATGTTGGATGATATTTTGACTAAATTTGATTAACTAGAGCATTATTTGAATTTGAGAAGTGAAAAATTTCAATTTCAACATTTTTCTGAACATAGCGGCAAAATGATCATTTTAAGTGTCCATGAGCATGAAATTGGAAAATTTTGGAATTTTACACCACCATGACACTTGTCAAACCCATGAATTTCACCCATTATTTTTTTTAAGTGAGAGATTATATGTGGTGGGAATGAAATGCTTAATTATTAAGTTTTTAAACATGGACCAATTAAAAGGTGACAAGTGTCAAGCTTAAATATTATTTTAATTGCCTATATTAACTCACTTAAAACCCTCACATTCACACTCTTATGGCCGGCCAAGCAAGGGAACAAAGAGAAAAAGAGAAGAACAAACCCTAGGAAGGAAAAATTCAAGAGAAATTGTTGGATTTCAAGAAATCAAGCAAGCAAAGGTAAGATTTTTTAATTTTAACTTGTGATCTACCTTTCCCATGCATTCTTTTTCATTCTCCATGGCTGAAATTCAA
>NC_030852.1:18939073-18950367 GCF_000208745.1 Theobroma cacao
TTTCGTCTATTCTTAGGTGCTTTTCTAGCGTAATAACATGCTACTCAATGCATGTATGTCATGACATGTATTTATAGGGTCGAGTTTTATAATTTTCGTATACCTGGTTTAGTGTGCTATTATATATATGAATTTATTTTGCTTTTACACTACAAAAATTGTTTATGCAGGATTCTATAAATATTGTTTTATAAGAAAATGAAATATTTTATTTAATATTTTTATTTAGTTTGATTAGCCAAAATTTCATTTTTAAATGGATGATTTAGATTACTAAAATTATTTTTAGATAAGAAATGTATATTTTTTGATCATATGTTGTATTTTCACCATGTTTCAAAATTTTTGAATAAAAATGACCAAAATACCCCTATGTGGCAAAAATTACTTTTGTTTGTTTTTTATTTAAAAATAGTTTATATTCCCTTAAATGATGATATTTAGTAACTGTTGATCACAGGGGAGATGTAAAATTGATGAAAGAGCCTTACGAGATTTCGGTTAACATTCCGGGTAATGAATGTCTATCGAGACATTGCGACGATTGTCATGGGATCGAAGGGAGTACCCGGTAGTGATATTGAAAGTGTTGTTGGTGTTGAATTGCACTAATTATGGCCAATTGAAACATGATTTTGTGTTAAATGTCAAAGTTTAAGTTGGAAGAGGTTTGGAAAACCTTGTATATACTGAAAAATGCAAAAAATTCTAGATTTATGGAGGTATCGATACCTTTGAAAAAGGTATCGACACTTGCCAAGTAAAGTAGAGTCCTAAAGATATTTTGTTTTAAGAGTATTGATACCCATGCCTTGGGTATCAATTCTTAGAAGACAGAAACTCTTTGGACAAAATGTATAAGTTAATGGTAACTATACCTTTCAACCAAAATGGGTGCAAGGGGCACCCTATGTTACTGGTATCGATATTCTTAGCTTTATTATTATTTTGACATGAATAAATTGATTGAACTTAATGAGCTTTGAAAATGAATGAAATATATTTTGAATATGAAGAAAATCCTCAAAGGAGTGTTAAAGCTAAACTTAAAAGAAAAATATATTAAAATGCTTTAATTGTTTGAACATGTTTTGAATATGAATGATCATATGCCTTTAAACTTAAAGAAATATCTCTTAATTTTCTAAAAGTTCTCTTGTTTTCAAAATTCCAAGTGTCAACCTAAGAATCAAGTTCTCAAAAGAAATTACTTGATTCTTAAATGAAAAGAAAGAAAATCTATTTCTTTGATTACAGGAAGAATCGATTCTGGAGAAGAAAAAGTCAGTTCTCAAGCAAAGATCAACAGGAAAGAATTAATTTTGAGAAAAAAAGAAATTCTTGAAAGACAAAAGCTTTAGGATTTATGAAGAACCGACTCCTCATAAACAAAGAATCGATTTTTGAGAGACAAAATACAAAAGGAGAAAAGCAAAGAAGAAAAAACCGATTCCACGTGGAGAAGATGTCGGTTCTTGAAACACAAAAAGTACATCTTAGAAACTTGGTGACTAAGAAAGACATGGTACAAATGGACATAGGTGGAATGGCAAAATCAAGCTTAAATTTAAATTTTGATGTCGGACCACAGTGAAGAACCAATACCTAGAGGCAAAATAATTAATTCTCCAAGATTGAAAATGTGTCACCTTTAAACCTAGTGTTAGAAGAACCAACACCTTAAAATAAAATAATTGATTCTCCAAAGACAGAAAGCTACAAAATCAACAATTCAATAGCAAAGAATCGATTCTACAGATGCGACAGAATTTTGCAAGCTGGTTAAAACATACAAGAAATTATTCAAATCTTAATCTAACAGGAAAAAAATCTCAAAAGTTATAAATATCCTTCTTGAGGATGTTAAAGAAAGAAGAGAAGAAGAATTTGAAAGAATTTGAATCATCTTTGAAGAAGAAAAGAGCAAAAAAACAAGAGAAAAAGCTATGAGTACAAAAGCTCTAATCTTTAAGCAAGCAAAGAACCTAAAGATCACATTTTTATTCTTAAGTTGATCATTCTTGAGCTTAAACCTTCTTTGATCATCCATATCCTTGTGAAAGCTCTCACCTTTTTTATCCTAAACTTCTTTATCAATCTTCCTAGAGGTTTTTAGTTGGTGATTCACTAGAATCCACTAGTGTATTTGTTATACCTCTAAGTAAAAGGTAGAGGGATTTTGCCTGATCCTTTAAAGGCTTCATCTTGTATAAAAGTTGTGCTTCAACTTGAAAAAGGCAATGTCTTAATAAAGGTTACGCCTGATCCTGCAAAAGGTATATTGTAAAGGTTACACTTAACCTTGTTGAAAAGGTAAACTAATAATGAATTCAAACTCCTTATACAATCAAGGGAAAGGACATAGGCATTAGAAGGTCGAACCTTTCTAAAAATCTTATTGAGAAGTTTTTATTTTTCTACCCGTTACTCATTCAGCTTATACTCTATTTATTGTTTCATTCTTTCATATTTTAGTTGTGTTAGCCTTAAGTTACATCATGTTTTGATTCGATAAAAATCACATGTTTTCTTGAACTTAATGTCAAGCATTTGAAATACATTTTCAGTCTCGTAAGTTACATATTTGTTAGAAAGTCATGCATCACTAGAAAACACCTTATAAGCTTTCAAACAATGCATATTCAACTAAAAATGCAAGAGCAAACATGCCTTGAAATGTTTTTTAAATATAGGTATGAGGCAAGGAGGAAATAGCAAGAGAGAAGCACCGAAAAGCTAAAAATACCTTAAAAAACAAGCAAAAAGTCAATCCTAGAGAAGCTCAAGTCAATTTGAAGGCTAAAAGAATGCAAAACTTGAAGATTACACAACCATAGTCGACTATAGAGGAAGCATAGTTGACTCTTACAAGTCAAAAAGTAGGAAAAGTCAAGATTATACAATCATAGTTGACTATAAAGGAGGCATAGTTGAACCTTACAAGTCAAAGGCCAAAAAAAGTCAAGATTACATAACCATAGTCAACTATAGAGAAGCATAGTCAACTATAATGATGGGTTTGGCTATGGATGGTATGCTCAAAATACGTAGCGGAAAGAAAATTAAAAACTTTATAACTAAACAACAAAACATGCCTCCACCCATGGATCACCTTGGTGATATTTAACACATAAAAGGACAAAATAAATTGTTGTTTAGAAAGTTACCTTGCCATGTAATTTCGTAATCACGATAGCACTTTTCGAAGCAATCCCGTGAACACCACAAGGAGCAAAACCCTAGCCAATTAAGTGTTTGGCCTCCAATGGTAGTACACACAATTGCACTTGAACCTTCAACAAATGAAGGAGTTTTTAAATATACATTGTGCTAGCAAAGAGGATAACAATTGTCCTTTTCTTCTTTTTCACAATCTTAACTGAACCTTTCTCGAAAATTGCTTCATAAGCAATTTTCTCTTTCACACAAAGGGAGTGGTGGCAAAGAAAGAAAACTTTTTTCTTTTTCTGACAAAAACTACATTTTCTTCAATTGTGAAAAACTCTCATATGGAAAATAGTTAAAAGGTCACTTATATAGTTAGGTTAAAATAACTTCAATTTTGCAATTAAGCCCTCAACATTATAACACATTATAATATTGGGTCTATTACTTAATTAAACTCTTTTAATTAAGTCCTTGAAAAGTAAAAACAAAATTAATTTCCTTTATATTTTGCAACCAAGGCCTTATAGTTATAACTATTTATAATTATGCCAAAAACTTAATTAAACTCTTTTAATTAAGTTTATAGAAGTTAATTACCTCTCATGTGATTTAAGTCTAACTTAAATCGTCACTCTCCAATTTAATTCAAATGCAATCATTGTGTGTGACCTATTAAGTTCCCAACATGTTGGCAATGGAATTGATTAATGACTTAATTGATTAATATAAATTTCAATCAATTAGTTTATAATCAATTCCATAGACCAAGATTTGTTGGTCCCGATAATATGTGCTTGAGGGGGGAGAATAGCACAATTTGGCTCTTAACAATACTGGAAACTAATTTCTAGAACTTAAGAAAATAAAAAACAAAGTATAAGATGCACAACAATTTAGAGTGGTTCGGTCCAAGACCTACATCCACTACCATGATTATCCAACCACGAATTTTTCCACAAATTCACTAAACACCGATCAAATTCACAAGCTTTCACCAAGCTTTACAATGGCTTTTACCAGGCTCAGCCAAAACCTTTTACACTAGATTTTCACGAGCTCAACTAAAACCCAAAATGGTTTTCTAAGGCTCAACCACAACCTTCAACAATCAAGCTATCCCAAGCTTGAACAACCCTTTAAAGTGACTTCTTCACTCTAAGAATACAAGAAGAGTAGTAAAAGAAAGTACCTATGATCACTGGTTGATCTGATTAGTACAAGATTTAGTGCAAAATACAAATGCAAAGAGTAGGCGTTTAAGTGCAGACAAGTGCAGTGAAGATTTTTTGGTTTTTCAACTCTCTATAGCTCAAATCTCATTCAAAGCTTCTAAAAAACTTGTTTCTAATTGTTGGAAGACCCTTTTATACTTGAAGATGCAACTCTGATAGTAGTTTGACAGTTTATGGTCGTTGGAAATAGTTGAGGATGAGTTCTAGCCATTAATCTGTCTTGTAGTGCTCTGGTTTAAATTGCAGATAGAGAGCTCTTAGTTGACTAACTTGGTTGATTAAGTTGATTCAGTTTTTGGTTTACAGATCTTGGCAGAAAGCACTTAGTCAACTGACTTGATCGACTAAGGTTGTTCTGTTTCTCAAACTCTTCAGCCCGCCATTTCTCCAATTTTGAATCTTAGTCAATCAACGCTCTTCCTTGTTTCACCAATAAGCTTTCTCATTGTTAGACACTTGCTTCTTGTTATTTTTATCCCTCTTTTTCTTTTGATATACTCTTTGAAGAGTTAAATTAATTAATTTTATATATTAATTTCCTGCACACTCAAGTAAAGTTATTAGAAACAAATAAATAAGAATGCTTTATTATCATCAAAAACTAATGGAGCCAACAATCTCCCCCTTTTTGATGATGACAAAACATTCCTTCATTAACAGCATAGTATCTTTTTAACTATTTTTAGTTTTCTGTAGAAAATAAGGATTGCTCCCCCTAAGTATATGCTCCCCCTAAGTATGTGCATATTTTGCTTACTTCATTCCATCAAATTTTATTTTTGTCATATAGAAAATGACATTGTACATATGTGCAGCAATATGGAGTGATTTGCAGCAAGTAAGTATTAGCAGATCATCATTAAACTTTCAGCAGTAAGTGTTGATAGATTTTCATAAATGTTCCAGCAGCTGTCAATAGTTTATTGATTTCAGATTTTGTCTACATCATTCATGTTTCAATTGATATACTATACACCTTATCTATATCTGTTTACAAACAAAATCATTCATAATGCCATAACAAAAATCATTTATCAGCATCAATATCAGCATAGCATCAGCAGATTTTGTTCATGACAGTAAAAATACTAAGATAACAAAATACAGCAGACTTCAATTTGTAGCAGTTAAACAACATAGACATTTCAGCATTCACTTTTCACACACAACTATATAAACAACAAAATTAAACTTAAGTTTCAAGTGCCACCATGGCATAAATAACAATTAATAAAAAAGTATTCTGAAATTGCCCTTGGATAATTTTGCTTCCTATTTCGTATTTTTTTTAGTTCTTGCTCCTGATTCTGCTTTCTTTTCTTTCCTAGGTTCTTGGTTCCTTCAGCCTAACATTTTTTTGTTCAAAATTTATTCTCTAGTTCCTGCACCCATTCTACTCCTCTTTTTTGTCAGCATCAAAGGAAGGGCCTTCTATTCAGCTGATGTGCCAAAGAGTGAGGTTTCAGTGTCATAGAAAGGGTTTAGAGGAAAAAGAGAGGGCTCTCGTAAAGGTGATGATTGTCTAAGGGAAGGTTCTAATGAGGACTTATCTGTGACAAGCATTGGACTTTGAGGAGAAGAGGTTGAAACTGGTCTAGATTTCTTTGCTAACTTGGAAGACTTTCTTCTCTTAAGAAAAGCTATCTTGGTGGCCATAGTCTTCTTTTCCTTGGTTGGTGGTTTTGCCTCAGTTGGTGGTGCTGTAGTGGCTTTGGCTTTTCCTACTTTTGCCTGTCCCTCCTTAACCATTTGGTGGAAGATATCCATGATGGAAACTTCCTCTGAATTTGGAGGAGAGGTCTGCTGTTTCTTTGTCTCTGAACCAACCACTTTTGTCCCTTGTTCTGAATCATTTTTGCTTTAAGGTTCAAGAGAGGATGTCTTGGTTGGCTGATCAACCCCTTGAGAAGAGTCCTTAGTTTGCAGAACAGGACTAACAGACTTGTAGGTGGAACATTCAGCTTGAATGCCAGAACTTTCAACATGAAGAGCAGATTTTCTTACTGGCTCAGTTGAACCTTAAACTCCTTACTGTGCAGGTGCAGTGATGGATGTGGCAGAACTATCTACAACCACAAGTTCAGTTGGCATGTTTTCCTTCTCCTTCAGCTTGTTTTCAAACTCAGTGATTTTGTCTTCAATTTTTTGTAGCTTTACTCCTTGGTTAGTCAACTTTCCATCAATCCTTATGAGCAAGTTAAAAATTACTTCATTTGAAAATCTGGAAGAGGCTCCTTCAGGTTGAGCAAGTAGGTTGTGTTCTTTTCTTGGACCAATCTTGGAGGTTTTAATGAACCTTTCCCCATTGAGTATATACCCTATTTTAACCAAGCTCCCATAATAAATAGCTTGATCTCTAGTTTTTACCAAGTCCATATCATACCTCTTTACCTATATTCCTTTCTTCTGCATAAGGGATGTAATTACATTCCCATACGACAGATTAACCTTATCAAGTCTGCAGGCACTTCTCATCTTTTCAATCATATATCTTCCCAAATTCAGAGCCACTCCATTGAAAGCATGCTCCATCAGCCGAAGGTCCTAAAGGCTAATGTAGCTAAGGCTTACACTTCTACCCTGAATGTTGGCTACTATAAAATAATGTAAAATCCTAATCTGAGGACTAATTATCAGTCTAGAATTACTCTTTGAGGAATTTTTCCTTCCTCTTAGAGATGATCTCCCACAATGAGGACGGATCATATTTTTCAGGCAACTCAAATTCACCTTCTTTACATTCTATTTTCAGCAGGTTTCCTAAATCTTCAATAGTCACAATAAATTCTTTTCCATTCAAATATACATTCAAACCATCTTCATCATAATCTATTAATTCCTTTCTTTTCAAAGCAATGCTAGAATAGAATACTTTAACCAGACTTGGACTATAAGACTTATTCTTAAAGGTGCTATAACCTTTTAGTTTCAGTTCATCAAAGTACTAAGATAAACTAGTTTGGATTTCTACATTTTCCTCAAAACTCTTCCAATCAATAACATTGCCACAGAAGATTGGTGCATTCTCGATATTTTTGAACCTATATTCATGCAACTTATTCCTAAACTTTGAAGAAGAAGAACTGGTACCTTTGTGGAGTGAGGGTTCTGTTTCTTTCTTCTTGTTAGTTTTCTGCTTCTTTTCTCTTAGTTTCTTGGATATTTCTTTCACTGAAGCAGGCATGATTTTCTATTTCTTCTTCAGACTTTTTGTTCCTGTTCCTTCCTCCACTGGCCTTTTCCCTTTCTTATTTTCTAATATCTCTTTACTCTGAGATGTTTTAGCCATTTTGGTTCCAGAAATTTCTGAGGGTTTGAGTCAGTTTCAGAGGCAAACAGAAAGATTTGGATTTTTTTCTTTAGAGTAACGGGTTTTAGGGGAGAGAATAGGAGAAGTTGTCAACAGTTATTTCTTAGAAAAACTGCTCACATTCCCTTAAGTGCTGCCCTACTTTCATTCTTTATAATTTCAAAATTCCCTATAAAATTTTGGTTATTTACCTTTGGTAGTATTTCTTGTTTCTCTTTGCACCTGGTAATATTTTTACCTCATTTTACTCCTTCTTCTCTAAACTGATTGAGTCTTATTATTTAATGCTGTTAGACTACTCTTAGTTGACTAAGATTTCCTTAGTCGACTGAATGCACTCTGTTTTTTATGTGAGAGCCAAAGGTTTTCCTATAATTCCTTCATACTAATCATCCCTAAATTTCTTCTAATCTCACAGAATCTATCTTTATTCAGAGGTTTAGTAAAAACGTTTGCTAATTGATGTAAAGTGTTCACAAATTCTATTTTAATATCATTTTTCACAACTTGATCTTTAATAAAATGGTGTCTTATTGCAATGTGCTTTGTCTTAGAGTGCTGCACATGGTTTTTTGATATATTGATTGCACTTGTGTTATCACAGTATATTGGTACGTTATGCATAGTTATTCCATAGCCTTTTAATTGTTGTTTGATCCAAAGAATTGTGCACAACAGCTACCTAGTGATACATACTCTACTTCGGCTACTGACAAAGCTACTGAGTTTTGCTTTTAGCTAGACCAAGACACAAGCATCCTTCCTAAAAATTGACATGTTCCACTAGTGCTTTTTCTATCAGCTCTGTTGCCAGCAAAGTCAGCATCTAGATATCCAACTAAGTTAAAAATTGAGTCTCTAGAGTACCATATTCCTAGTTCTTGAGTGTTTATGAGTTACCTAAAAATTCTCAATGTCTATGAGGTATCTAAAAATTCTCTTAACAGCTGTTAGGTGTGATTCTTTAGGCTGTGACTGAAATCTAGAGCACAGGCACACACTAAACTGAATATCCGATCTACTTGCTGTTAAGTAGTGAAAAGAGCCGATCATACCTCTATAGAGCTTTTGATCTATATTCTTACCTTTTTCATCTAAGTCAAGTTTGATGGATGGACTCATTGGTGTGGAAATTGATTTCAGCTTCAGCATATCAAATTTCTTGAGCATATCATGAGTGTATCTTTCTTGGTTAATGAAGATTCCTTCCTCACTTTGTTTAATTTGAAGACCAAGGAAGTACTTCAACTCTTCCATCATGCTCATTTCAAATTCACCTTGCATTTCCTTTGCAAAGTTCTTGCATAAAACTTCATAGTTGCACCAAACACAATATCATCCACACATATTTGCACAACAATTAAATCTTTCGATATCGTTTTATGAACAACGTAGTATCGATGCTGCCTCTATCATACCCTTTTTCAACTAGAAATTTTGAAAACCTCTCACACCAAGCACTAGGAGCTTGTTTCAATTCATACAAGGCTTTATGAAGTTTGAAAACATGATCAGATTTTTTAAAGTCTTCAAAACCAGGTGGTTGTTCTACATATACTTCCTCTTGAATTAATCCATTTAAGAATGCACTTTTTACATCATTTGGAACAGTTTAAAATTCATGAAACATGCAAAAGCTAGCAAAAACCTTATGGCTTCAATCCTAGCAACGAGAGCAAAGGTTTCATCATAATCTATTCCTTCCTTTTGGTTGTATCCTTTTGCTACTAGACTAGCCTTATTTCTAATTACATTTCCTTGCTCATTTACCTTATTTCTAAATACCCATTTTGTACCAACAATAGGGTGATTTGAAGGTCTAGGTACTAATAACCATACACAATTCCTTGTGAATTGATCAAGTTCTTCTTGCATGGTCATTATCCAACTTTCCTCTTTTTTAGCTTCTTCGAAGTTTTTAGGTTCAATTTAAGATATAAAAGTTGAAAACTCACAAGTTTCTCTTGTTGCATTTCTAGTTCTAACTCTGTCATGACCCAGAACTCCCATCGAACCCATGACAACTGTCGCGACGTCCCGATAGACATTAATTACCCGAAATATCAATCGAAACCTCGCAAGGCTTAACATCAGTTTTTCTCACTTCCCCTGTGAGTATTAATCACTAAAATTTTGTTTTGAGAGATTATAAACTATTTCCAAATCAAAACAATAGAAAAATAATTTTTTCCTAATAGGGGCATTTTGGTCATTTTTTCTCAAAAATCTCGAAATTCGCTAAAAATGTAGTATGCAAGTACAAAACACATAATTCATAATCAAAAATACGTTTAAACATATAAAACCTTCATTTAAAATGAAATTATGATTATTAGAATAAAATAAAAATATTGAATAAAATATTTAATTTTCTCATAAAATAATATTTTTAGAACACTGTATAAATAATTTTTATAACGTAAAAGTAAAATAAATTCATATATATTGTAATACAGTAACCCAGAGTATTTAATTTAATTTACAGTAACAAGTGGGCCCACGAATGATCAAAAGTATTAAAAGCAGTAAACCTACAGTTTTTTAGGAAGTAAAGCCAACTGTAGCCTTCGACGATATCAGCTATCTACAGCCTATTCTGAGCCTGAAATTGGTGGAAAGGAGGGTGGTAAGATTAGAAAATCCTAGTGAGTAAACAAATACCATCTAAAATATCTAAAGCCGAGTAAATGGAGACAGATAAAATAGTTTAACATACTGTAATTCATCACCTTTTAACTTGTTTCAACCAAATAAAATCAATTCATATAAATCGATTAATTAACATGGCTTATGAATTTCTTAAAAGCTTTGGCTCATGCCAAAATCATTCTCATACTATCACGACCCGAAACCTCCCTTGGGCCTAGACAACTGTCGCGATGTCCCCAATTGACACTCATTACCCAAAATGCCAACCGAAACCCCGCAAGGCTTACATATCAGTTTCTTTCCTTTCCTGTGAGCAATCGTTGTTAAACATTCCATTTTAAACCATTACCGGTCGTTTACGGCTCAAATAAATCCAAAGATAATTTAAATTTTTTTTAAAAGGATTTATAGACAAATATCACTATTCAAAATATTGATTAAAATATAGCATTTTTATATAAAACAATATTTATAAAAACACGTGTAAGAAATCTTTTGCAATGTGTCAGTAAAATAAATTCATACATACAAAAATTTACTAAAGTTATAATGTACAATAATGGTTACAATGACAAGTGGCCCAAAATACACCCAGTGTTGGTGCTAGAAACCTATTGTCTGTGTGGTAGAGATGTCAACTGGAATCCTCGACAAAATAGGGTATCTACAAGCTACCATAGACCTGAAATGTTTGGAAAGGAGGTGGGTGAGATTTTTGTAATCCCAATGAGTAAACAGACATTATCATAAATATCTAAAGGCGAGTAAAATGGAGGCAAGTTTAAACAACAAATTACAAACCATTTCATAATGTTTTCAATTTATTTCTTAAACCATAAAATATTTGTAATTTACTAAAACAGTTGTTAAGGCTTATGTCTTTTATTAAAAACAAGGCTCAAGCCAAAACTAATTCTTGGAGATACCTTGGCTGA
>NC_030852.1:18951375-18970304 GCF_000208745.1 Theobroma cacao
GCCAAGGGTGGGTATTGTGAAAATTTAATGCTTTCTTGCCCAATTTTATTTCTAAACACATTTAACTAACTAAAACTATCAATTTAACTAAAAATCAAAACCTAAAAATTTCAATTTCTCCTCCCTTGAAATTCGGCCAGCCCTTGATGTCACTTTTAGATCTCTCTCCTCAAGCATGCTAAATGGAAACAAAGGCATAGGAAAGGTAGAAATCAAGCTAAAGTCAAAAAATCTTACTGTTAGACGTGTAAACGGGCGAAAAATGCGAATTCCCCTTTGAATTTTTCTACTTTCCCTTTGTTTTCTTTCTTTTTTTCCTTTCCTCTCTATTTCCTCTCTTGTTCTTCCTTATGGCTGGCCATCACTTAAAATGGGATTTAAATGGGCTGACTTTTCATTAAAATAATATTAAATCATAAAAAAAAATGCCATGTGTCACTTTCCCATTGGTCCGTTTTTAAAATTTCATCCATTTGTTTCCAAATTTTCACCATACACTTGTCCCACATATCCATAGCTTAGATAAAATTCTCAGACTTATCCAAAGTCTTGGTGGAGTAATTTTTAAAATTTACACTTTTGTCCCCGTAAAAATTAAAAATTACATTTTTGTCTCAAAAACTGAAAAATTACCCATAGACATATTTTTCATCCCTTATACTATTCTCCAATTTGTCAAATGTGATCTAAATTCTCTCAAAATCTCAAAATTTGTCTACAGATGGAAAAATTATGATTTTGCCCCTGAACATAAAAATTTTCAATTTTTCCTCAAATGAACCCTCGAACTCCGAACAATCATTTTTAGTCATTCCTTGACTATAAAATGTTAAATTTCATCGTACGATTCCTATTTGAACTAGTTCGAGGTTAAATCAATTCAAGTGTACTGTTAGGTACAATACAAGGTTTCGTCTATTCTTAGGGACTTTTCTAGCATAATAACATACTACTCAGTGCATGTATGTTATGACATGTATTTATAGGGTTGAGTTTTACACATACCCAGTTATCAAGGATACCTTGATCGAGGGCTATCCCAACTGAGTCCACCAAGGCTGTACAAAATTTATGTACGCATAAATCATGTTTTTTGTTTTGAAAACATAGCCATTCCATGGCGTTGGCTGAGTTCACCCTCACGTGGTGGTTTGGCGTGAAGTGAACTCTAAAGTGTTAACCTCAGGAGTTATCCACCCTCGCCTCTCATACTGAGGTAAGATATAACGGGGTTTACCATGCTCCTCTAATAGACTAGTCCACGGAAACCAACCCACTACAGTATGCTAATAATTATCCCACCAATCAATAAAATTCAATAACATGATATGAAAATTATTGTAATTCACAACCTTTCAAGGTAAATCAATAATTCATATATTTCAACACATTTAGCAATTCAACCATTCATACCCATAGTGCCATAAGCCAATTAATTAAAACCATAAATTTACAACACATCAAGTGGTCTCCAATTACTCTATTTTCAAAGCTATCATTTAATTTCAAAACAATTTATAAAATCATTTCATTTAAACACATTTTGTTTATAAAATCGAAAGATTAATCATTTAATTCATTTTCCATAAAATTCACAAAATCGAATAAAATATACTTTAGATAATTAAGATGATGATAAGGTTACTCACTATTTCGGGAGTCGAATTTTTAGAGTGTTTCGACTATCGATCCTCGGGTACAATTTCTTTACCCTTATCGGAGGATTCACCACCTTGACATAGTACAAAATCGAGAAACTTACTACATTGGTACTAAATCGAAATTAAACTAATTTAGACTACTAATGCATGATATGGAATGCAAAATGCACAGGTAACCATTTACACCCGATATTGGCCTATTTCGTCTTATCACCCGATTAATTGGCCAACGCGTCCAATTTAGGTCCAAATTGCTCCATTTCTTTTCCAATACCTTAATTCACCAAACACAAGTCAAATAACCTAAATTTTGGCTAAACCATCTTCACTTTTCTTCTTAGAATTTTCAGTCAATAATGGTGCATCAACACCGTAATTTTTCCTACTACTTTTGCACACCATAATTCATCATTTTCTAACCAATTCTCTTAAAATAAAAATGAAATTCATCCTCACTCAATACAAGGTAGGTTCGGTCATTGATGGGTGATGGGGAAAATGAATTCTTTTCTTGTTGTTTTGCTTCTAGACATGGTAAACTAACTAAAAACACTAACATAACTTGAAATCAAATCAATCTAACATCATTCTTTCTCCGTACCCATTCGGCTAGCCATGAATTCTTCATGATATCTTGTGATTCAACCATGGAAAATGCAAAATAATGCATGAGAAAGGTAGATCACAAATCAAAATCAATAAATTTTACTGTTGATTACTTGATTACTTGAATTTTCACACTTTTCCCTTGAATTTTTCCACCTAGGGTTTGTGTTCTTTTTTTTCTTCCTTTGTTCTTGCTATGGCCGGCCATAATGAAGAGAAATGGGCTGATTTTGTGCTAATTTATAAGGAAAATAATGAATGGATGAGATTTTGACACATGTCACCATTCCATTGGTTCATGTGTCATACTTAGCCATTAAGCAATCTTTCTCTACCACTTAAATTTTCTCAATTATCCATGATAATATTGGGTAAAATCTATGTGCTGGACAAGTGTTGGGTGGTGTAAAATTACAATTTTGCCCCTAAGATGGCAAAATGACTATTTTGCCCTTATGCTCGAAAAAATACCGAAATTAAAATTTTTCACTTCTCAAACTCAAATTATATTCCAAATGATCAATCTTGATCAAAAATTTCATCCAGTGCTCACATCTTAACCTCGGGTGGCAAAATGACCATTTTGCCCCTAAGTCATGAAATTCCAATTTGACTCCAAATTGATCCTCCAACTCCAAATCACCATTTTAAATCATTCCTGGACTGTAAAATTTTTAATTTCACCGTAAAATCTCTATTTGATCTAGTTCGAGGCTTAAATCAACTTTGTTGTACCTCTAGGTACAGTACCTACTTTTATAAATATTTCAGGACCTCCTAGCATGCAAACATGTTATCCATCACATGTATGTCATGACAAGTATTTTATAAGGTCGGGCTTTATAGCACTACCCCCCTTAAAATAAAATTTTGACATCAAAATTTCACTTACCGAATTCCAAGAAAAGACGTGGATATCGGTCTCTCATCGGGTGCTCGACTTCCCACGTCATCTCTTCCATTCGAGCATACTGTGGCATCCCCCTCGAGGGCCCACTCCAAAGTATTATTATATCCGAGTCCCTATCACTTGACTTACTCGTATTCGCCACGCCTAAGGGTGGCACGACAGGCCTTGCAGGACCTTCTCCCCAAGCTTTGAACCCGAGACCTTTTGCTCCCCCCGAAGGGAACGCCTTTAACCATTGGGATTTTTTTTATTCCTCAACACTCAATCCTTTTGATGTAGAATACGTACGGGTTGCATCTAAGTCAAATCATCCTTAAATCATCAATCATGCATGTTTACTTAACTATTCACAATTTCTCTACCTTGATCTTTTATCAAACCTTCCAACATTCAAGCATTTCATAATACATAAGGATCAAACACCTTTTATTTATCCATAGATATATATTTAACATCACAGATAATTCAAATTTGATAACCATTAGTAACCATATTCTCAAAAAGAAACTCTCGTACTTTTATGATCAAGTACTTATTAAGTAAATCTCGAACCACTAAAACCATTCTTCATTTTAGTTGGGTACATCACTAACTCCACATATACGTATACACACACATTCAAGTGTCCATATTCCTCATTATGTATACGGGTCTCGATTTTCAAATGCCTTCAGACTAATTTCTCTTTGTTCATTTCCATCCATAACCAGGATTCAATAGAATAATCTTCATAATTCATATAAATTCTCATCATGCTTGTGCATAGTTCCACATCATTTACATACTTATACTCTCTTTTTATCATTTCCAATTATATGCTTGAGTTTCATCATGATATATCCTCACATCATAATGTCATCTTCTTTGAATTATAATCTATTATGCGTGTATGCTTTATAATCCCATTGATGGCTCAAAGATTTATCTTAACTTGATCATTGCATCTTACGCAATACCACAATTCCTAGGAGTCATCCTTTTTCCTCGATTATCCTTCATACCTCTACATTACCTTGTATCTTTCTTGCATTTCGATATTGATTTGTCACTTAAAACTTAGACTCATTTGAATCATGTATGCCTCAAGCATTTTCGTATTCTAATTTCCATAATATATTAGGAAAGTTTCATTATCCGACTTCATTATCAAGGTCAACTTCTATCATCTTTTGTTTCACTCTTTCATATGAATATAACATCATTTCCCTTAGCCAATTTATAAATTGTACTGGAAATTGCAAGATTTGAAACTAGATTCTCCTCAAGTACTTTTCAATGTCAATACTAATATCACTCTCAACTTACAGCTTCTTTTTATAACCACATAACTTAGTGCTTGCTTTCGAGAGATCCATGGCAGAACTTCTCTTGAGTATTTCTTTGGGGATATCTATCTTAAACTTATGTCTCACAGCAGGTGATCACTTAACTCGTGACTTAACCATTTGGCTCCTTAGCAAGTTCAAAGTCACGCATCTTATACTCATCATGTATAATTTATAATTCTTTCTCAAAGGTGTTTAAACATTCTTGAAACACTTAATCACTTATTTACTCTTTCATACTCCAAGTATATCATTTCCATAAAGGCATGCCCAACTACTCATGCTTCAACTTATCTCCAAGGGTTTCTAACATACCCCGTAGTTTACTTGTGTTGTCACTAATCCTTTCCTTTCAACAAGGTCAAGACAAGATTAGTAAATTCTCGTAACAATATTCTATATAAACTCATTTGCTATATCATTCTTGAAATCTCCATTCACACTTTCATCACTTGGTATTGGTATCTCTTATTAATATCTCGTATATTCATCTAACCTTTCCAGTCGTTTTATCTTTAGACTTTAACAAGGCTTAATCTTTTGTCTTCTTTATTTCTTAAGATTTGGCTTCAGTCAACATATTATTCATCTTAACACTCCACATGTTAATTTATTTTTTTATGTAGCCATCTCAAAAACTCTCTAACTTTTCTTTCTCTTACATGCCCACATATAAGGCAATAAAAAAACTCTGCAATTTCACTCATCATCTTTATCTTAATACCTCCCCAATGCACTTACGACTCCAAACAACAAAGCTTAGCATCAAAACCAATAACCATATTTCAACTCGTGAGTTTCATCTTTATGCCGCTCACTGTTTGCTCTTGCTTTCTAGCCATTAAGGGTTCTTAACGCGACAACATTTGATAGTCAGTACTGTGGCGTTGCAACTATTTGAATTCACTTTATCTCAGCAACTCTTCCACCTTTAAAGCTACTACCTTAATTATTCACAATTGTGTGGCTTTCCTTTGAGTCTATACCACAATTAACAACAGTAACTTTCTATCACAAGTCTGCGATCATAACATTGATTTAACGTATTTATTTTGCCACTAACATCCATATATCTTTACCATAACATTTAGTACGAGTTTGCTTAAGTAAAAATCTCCAAATTTATTCATAGGTACATGTATCTCAGATTGCACATCACTTATCATGAGTCATTAAATCCCACTTTAGAATATTCTTTCCATATTGTATAGTAACTTCACCAAATAGTATCACAGCACTATGTTCCTCCATTCTACTATCATGCACACTCCACAGAAATTAATTAAAAGATTTACGTACCTTGTCTAATGCTAATTCCATTTAATCATATCTTAAATACTCCAAACTTGTAAATTACAACTCCAAGTGTATGTCCATAAATTGATAATCTTTATATACTTCATGATCATGAAAACTACAACTTACAAACTAGCTTTCTATCATATGCATACTATTAGAACATTAACTTCAACATGTTTAATTCTCCTTTGGTGGTCCTGGATACATTTCCATATTAACATTGATATGCCTTTACCATAGCTTTTAGTACAAATTTGATGAAGGAATTGTCTCCAAATAACTCTTAAATACATAATTATCAGATTTTATACCACTAAATGTTAAGATCTTGACTTTATTCATCAATAACCAATCACATTTATTAAGTGAATAATTTACTTAGTTCTTACACCTTGCCTTTGCGATCATAAGATCAAAGTTGTCCTAAACTTAGGATGCAGAAGTTCTCTCTCTTAGAGTATATCCAAACATCAACATTTTCTAAATTCCTTACTCTGGGGAGATCACCTTCAAGACTGATCATTCGTATCATAGGCCACATTTTGAACCAAATAAACTTTTAAATTGATCTTTCAAGTAATTCGTATATCAGTCTCAATTATAGAACTTCATATGACACTTAAACTAGATTCAACATTTCCAAATTATTTAAACTCAAGCTGCCAATTTCACATTTAGTCCTTTAATCCCTTGGCTCCCCCTTTTTCTATGCATAGCAAAGTTCAAGCTCATCCTTAGAGCAGATTTGTTTACTAATTTCTTACTTCATGACTACACATCAATTATAGTAATCATTGATACTCACTCTCAAGTTAATTCATATGCTTATATTCATGAACTATAATAGGTCCAATCAATTCTTGAAATCTCACAAATCGCTTAATTGAAATCAAAATCAGTTCCCTCTAAGCTTCTGTACCAATTCAACACATATTCATATATAAAATATTTCAAAATCCCAACACCACTTTTATATGGGCATAACTAGCTCAATTAACATAGTGTTCTTATCTTCATACACATAAGTATGGGTTTACTCTTACCTCAATGCTTAATTTATACATTCCAAGTGAATTACAACCATCACTATTCATTCCAATCAAAGTGCGCCCCTTATCACCATTATCACACGTGATCCTTTATTTTAACCCCAATACAATCCATAGCCCCCAAATATTTTTTCAATTGACAACCATGAGTTCAATTATAACTCCATCAAATGAATAAATTATCACGGCCTATTAGTCCAACTCCAAATTTCTCCATTCTTAATCGGAGGGATATGTCATTTCATTAATGTTTCATTAAGAGCATTCATTTTAAGATCTCTATAAGACTGGCTTGTGCTACGGGTGGCATCTTAAACTTGGACAACGACCCTACTTATGACCTTTGCGTAACATTAACAAAAAAGTGGATTATTGGGAGCAGGAGTTCATATAGCTCCTTGTCTATGACTTATGCTCCTATAATATCTATAAGAAGAAACAAAGCGAGTCTAAACAACTCCAAATTCTATATGCAGATGCACGTATTCTATTCTATCAAACCTAACTTAACTTAACTCGGGGCCACATTAACACTGTAAATTTTAAAACAACTTTAAAACCAAAAGTTCTGATCTTTAAAATCAAAAGCTCTTATACCAATAGAATTGTCATGACCTGGAACTCCCATCGAGCCCGTGACAACTATCGCGATGTCTCGATAGACATTCATTACCCGGAATGTCAATCGAAACCTCGCAAGGCTTAACATTAGTTTTCTCGCTTCCCTTGTGAGTATTAGTTACTAAAATTTTGTTTTGAGAGATTATAAACTATTTCCAAATCAAAAAAATAGAAAAATAATTTTTTTTCTCACAAGGGCATTTTGGTCATTTTTCCTCAAAAATCTAGAAATCCACTAAAAATGTAGTATGCGAGTACAAAACACATAATTCATAATAAAAAATAAGTTTAAACATATAAAACCTTCATTTAAAATGAAATTATGATTATTAGAATAAAATAAAAATATTGAATAAAATATTCAATTTTCTCATAAAACAATATTTTTAGAACACTGCATAAATAATTTTTACAAAGTAAAAGCAAAATAAATTCATATATATTGTAATACAATAAGCCAGAGTATTTAATTTAAGTTACAGTAACAAGTGGGCCCACGAACGACTAAAAGTATTAAAAGCAGTAAACCTACAGTTTTTGAGGAAGTAAAGCCAACTGTAGCCTTCGACGATCTCAGCTATCTACAGCCTATACTGAGCCTGAAATGGGTGAAAATGAGGGTGGTGAGATTATAAAATCCCAGTGAGTAAACAAATACCGTCTAAAATATCTAAAGCCAAGTAAATGGAGACAGATAAAATAGTTTAACATATTGTAATTCATCACCTTTCAACTTGTTTCAACCAAATAAAATCAATTCATATAAATCGAGTAATTAACAGAGCTTATGAATTTCTTAAAAGTTTTGGCTCGTGCCAAAATCATTCTCATACCCAATTATCAGGGATACCTTGATCAAGGGCTATCCCAACTGAGTCTGCCAAAACTGTAAAAAAGTTATGTACGCATAAATCATGTTTTTTGTTTTGAAAACATAGCTATTCCTTGGCGTTGGCTGAGTTCACCCTCACGTGGTGGTTTGGCGTGAAGTGAACTCTAACGTGTTAACCTCAGGAGTTATCCACCCGCACCTCTCATACTAAGGTAACATATAACGGGGCTTACCGTAACCCTCTAAAAGGCTGGTCCACGAAACCCGCCCACTGCAGTAAGCTAATAATTACCCACCAATCAATAAACTTTAATAACATGATATGGCAATTATTGTAATTCACAGCCTTCCAAGGTAAATCAACAATTCATATATTTCAACACATTTAGCAATTCAACCATTCATGCCCATAGTGCCATAAGCCAATCAATTAAAACCATAAATTTACAACACATCAAGTGATCTTCAATTACTCTATTTTCAAAACCATCATTTAATTTCAAAACAATTTAAAAAATCATTTCCTTTAAACACATTTTGTTTATAAAATCGAAAAATTAATCATTTAATTCATTTTCCATAAAATTCACAAAATCGAATCAAACATACTTTAGATAATTAAGACGATGATAACGTTACTCACTATTTCGGGAGTCAAATTTTTAGAGTGCTTCGACTATCGATCCTCGGGTACAATTTCTTTACCCTTATCGAAGGATTCACCACCTTGACATAGTACAAAATCGAGAAACTTACTACATTGGTACTAAATCGAAATTAAACTAATTTAAACTACTAATGCATGATGTGGAATGCAAAATGCACGGGTAACCATTTAAACCCGGTATTGGCCTAATTCGTCTTATCACCCGATTAATTGGCTAACGCGTCCAATTTAGCTCCAAATTGCTCCATTCTTTTCTAATACCTTAATTCACCAAACACAAGTCAAATAACCTAAAATTTGGCAAAACCATCTTCACTTTTCTTCTTAGAATTTTCAGTCAATAATGGTGCATCAACATCGTGATTTTTCCTACTACTTTTCCACACCATAATTAATCATTTTCTAACCAATTCTCTTAAAATAAAAATCAAATTCATCCTCACTCAATACAAGGTAGGTTCGGCCATTGATGGGTGATGGGGAAAATGAATTCTTTTCTTGTTGTTTTGCTTCTAGACATGGTAAACTAACTAAAAACACTAACATAACTTGAAATCAAATCAATCCAACATTATTCTCTCTCCATACCCATTCGGCTAGTCATGAATTCTTCATGATATCTTGTGATTCAACCATGGAAAATGTAAAATAATGCATGGGAAAGGTAGATCACAAGTCAAAATCAATAAATTTTACCTTTGATTTCTTAATTACTTGAATTTTCACACTTTTCCTTTGAATTTTTCCACCTAGGGTTTGTGTTCTTCCTTTTCTTCCTTTGTTCTTGCTATGGCCGGCCATAATGAAGAGAAATGGGCTGATTTTGTGCTAATTTATAAGGAAAATAATGAATGGATGAGATTTTGACACATGTCACCATTCCATTGAACCATGTGTCATACTTAGCCATAAAGTAATCTCTCTCTACCACTTAAATTTCCTCAATTATCCATGATAATATTGGGTAAAATCCATGTGCTGGACAAGTGTTGGGTGGTGTAAAATTACAGTTTTGCCCTTGGGTTGGCAAAATGACTATTTTGCCCTTATTCTCGAAAAAATACCAAAATTAAAATTTTTCACTTCTCTAGCTCAAATTATACTCCAAATGATCAATCTTCATCAAAAATTTCATCCAATGCTCACATCTTAACCTCAGGTGGCAAAATGACCATTTTGCCCCTAGGTCATGAAATTTCAATTTGACTCCAAATTGATTCTCGAACTCCAAATCACCATTTTAAATCATTCCTGGACTGTAAAATTTTCAATTTCACCCTAAAATCTCTATTTGATCTAGTTTGAGGCTTAAATCAACTTTATTGTACCTCTAGGAACAATACCTACTTTTGTAAATTTTTCGAGACTCTCCTAACATGCAAACATGTTAGCCATCACATGTATGTCATGACAAGTATTTTATAACGTCGGGCTTTACAAACTCCTTGTGAAATGTCACCTATTATTTGGTCTTGTGGGTGGTCTCTTACAAATCTCCAACTCCTTGGAAGATCATCATGTTGATTTTCTGCTCTTTGCAAATTTTCTAGAGGTGGAGTTTCATTTTCTCTTCTAGGTGAGCTTTCTTCATTATTTTTGTTGTTCTCCAAGCTCATTTCCTCCATTTGTTTTCTAGGATTTCTACATCATCATCATCATCATGAACTTCTTTTTGTAAAGCATCTGACTCATCAAAAACTACATGAATTGATTCTTCAATGGTTAAGGTCCTTTTGTTAAAAACCCTATAGGCCTTTGACTTTAATGCATATCCTAAAAATATTGCTTCATCACTTTTTACATCAAACTTCCCTAGGGGCTGTTTTCCATTGTTCAATACAAAGCATTTACAACCAAAACTCCTAAGGTGAGAAATATTTGGCTTCCTACCTTTATAAAGTTCATATGGACTCTTTGAAATCAAGGGTCTTATTGAGACTCTATTAAGAATATAAGCTGTTGTATTTACTGCCTTAGCCCAAAGATATTTAGGTAGGTTGTTCTCACATAGCATGGTCCTAGCTATTTCTTTTAAGGTTCAGTTTTTCCTCTTTACAACTCCATTTTGCTGGGGTGTTCTAGGTGCAAAAAAATTGTGATCCAACCACTTTTCATTGTAGAACTTTTCAAGCTCATCATTTTCAAATTCTCCTCCATGATCACTCTTTATGCTAACTATGGCTAGTCCTTTTTCATTTTCTACTTTCTTATAATGACTTAAGAATGCTTATAGAGCATCATTCTTATAGGCAAGAAAATACACCCAAGTATATCTAGAATAGTCATCAACTATTACAAAGCCATAAGATTTTCCTCCTAAGCTAGTTGTGCTTATTGGACCAAATAGATCAATGTGTAACAATTCAAGAGGTCTAGATGTTGACACTATCTTCTTAGTCTTAAAGGATGTCCTAACTTGTTTTCCTAGTTGGCAAGCATCACATATCCTATCATTCTCAAATTTTAACTCTGGTAGTCCAGCAACAAGATTTTTCTTAATTAATTTTGACATAGTATGCAAACTTACATGTCTTAATCTTCTATGTCATAACCAGCTATCATTTTCAGGATTTTCAACAAGGCATACTTCATTATTTACTTCAAGATCTTCATGAAAAATTACATACATATTCTTCAATCTATTTCCTATAAATGAGATTTTATTTGTACTCATATCTATAACTTCACACTTAGTTAAATCAAAACATACTTTAAATCCTTTATCACATAATTGACTAATACTTAGTAAATTGTGCTTTAATCCTTTGACCAACACATGATTGATTTGAGTTTAGGAATTCTTACCAACCGTACCTATACCATGGATTCTTCCTTTTGAATCATCTCCAAAGGATACGGTTCCTCCCTTTTTCTTATCTAGTTGAGCAAATAGCATTTCATGTCCTATCATGTGCTGTGAACAGCCATTGTCCAAGTACCAAGGCTGTTGCTTCTTGAGTTGAGCTCTTAAACATGTCTCCTTTAAGTCCAGCTCAACCTACAAAATAGAATTTCAGTTTTTCTTTATAGGTACCCATACTTTAATTGGTCCTTGAGTGTTAGTTGCAACAAAAGATCCCTTAGGAATCTAGATTTTCTTAACTTTCTGCACTTTTCTTTTCTTAAAACAATCATATGATAAATGACCATGTTTACCACAATTATAACATCTAGGTAATGCTTTAGCTAAATTTTTATTGTGGTATACATCTCTTTTTGAAGATTCATTTTTTAAACATTTAAGAGCTGTGTTTTCATCAAGAACTATTTGCAAAGCTTCAAACTTGTTTTCTAGCTCTTGTTTTAAAACCTCATAGTCTGTTTTTGAGTGTTCTAACTCAACTTGCAAAATATTTATTTGCTCAAAAACAGAAGTAAACTCTTGTTTGATTTGATCCAAATCTTTTTCAAGTAATGCAGCCTTTTTTTTAATGATTTTTATTTTGAAAAAAGCTTTTCAAATTCATCGTAAAGGCATTCATACTCATCTTGCAAGTCATCAAAAGAATTATTGTTGGGGGATAAAGATACCTCTGTTTCATCATCTTGTGCCATCAAACAAATATTGGCTCATTCCTCAAATTTTTAATCTTCAGCTTCAGAGCTTGAAGTGTCACTATCCGACCATGCAGCAGCCACCATTGCTTTCTTGGATTTCTTATTTTTCTTGGGATTTTCATCTTTCAGCAATGGGCATTCAGACTTGAAGTGACAGGTTTTCTTGCACTCGTAGCAGATGAGCTCCTCCTTGTTGTTTGAGTCAATTTCGTTTCTGTTTTTCCATGAGGCACCTTGGTCTTTCTTGAAACCTCTTCTAGCTAGCCTTCAATTTCTTCTGCTTATTAGCTTTCTGAATTTTCTTGCAACTAAGCTAATTCTTCATCATTATCACAGAAAAGCTCTTCCAGCTCTTCTTCAAGGATACTAGCTTTAAGTGCAATACTCTTTTTCTTTTCCTTTGCTTCATTTCGGTCTTCTTCTTCTTCTTCCTTAAGCTCCAGCTTATGAGTAAGAAGAGAACCACAAATCTCATCAAGTGTGATGATGTTTAGATCTTTAGCCTCTTTAATGGTAGTCACTTTAGGCTTCTAGTTTTTTGGTAGACTCCTAAGCAGTCTTTTTACTAATTCATGTTCAGGAATAGGCTTGCCCAGCTGAATTAATTTATTTGTGATGTTTGTAAATCTATCAAACATGCTGGTGATGTATTCACTAGGCTCTATTTTGAACATTTAATAATTATGTGTTAACAGAGCAATTTTGGATTCCTTTACTTGAGAAATCCCTTCATGAATTATTTTAAGTTTTTCCCACACTTGCTTAGCTGTTGTACAGCTTGAGACTTTGTTAAATTTAGTGGGGGATAATGCACAATGCAATGTGTTGATAGCCTTAAAGTTTATTTGAACTTTCTTAGTTTCAGCCTCAATCCATTCAGACCTTGGCTTGGGCATCAACTCATTTGTCACCACATTCATGGTTGAGGGCATAAAGGGTCCATCAGTTATGACATCTCACATTTCATAGTCTATAGCTTTAATGTAAATTGACATTCTAGTGCTCCAATAAGGGTAATTAGAGCCATCAAACAAAAGTGGTATGTTTGTTGATTGTCCCTCAACAATTATGGATCTTTGTTGAGCCATTTAGATCCTCCCAAAGGATGTTAAGCCTTAATAACAGGGAATTAACTCTAATACCAATTGTTGGTCCCGATAATATGTGCTAGAGGGGGGTGAATAGCACAATTTGGCTCTTAACAATATTGGAAACTAATTTTCAGAACTTAATAAAATAAAAAATAGAGTACAAGATGCACAACAATTTAGAGTGGTTCGGTCCAAGACCTACATCCACTACCTTGATTATCTAACCAAGGATTTTCCCACAAATCACTAAACACTGGTGAAATTCACAAGCTTTCACCAAGCTTTACAATGGCTTTTACCAGGCTCAGCCAAAACCTTTTACACTAGTTTTTCATAGGCTCAACCAAAACCCAAAGTGGTTTTCCAAGGCTCAACCACAACCTTCAACAATCAAACTATCCCAAGCTTGAACAACCCCTTAGAGTGACTTCCTCACTCTAAGAATACAGGAAGAGTAGTAAAAGAAAGTACCTATGATCACTGGTTGATCTCATTGGTACAAGATTGAGTGCAAAATACAAATGCAAAGAGTAGGCGTTTAAGTGCAGACAAGTGTAGTGAAGATTTTTTGATTTTTCAACTCTCTATAGCTCCAATCTCATTCAAGGCTTCTAAAAAACTTGTTTCTAATTGTTGGAAGACCTTTTTATACTTGAAGATGCAACTCTGATGGTAGTTTGACAGTTTATGGTCGTTGGAAACAATTGAGGATGAGTTCTAGCCATTAATCTATCTTGTAGTGCTCTGGTTCAAATTGCAAACAGAGAGCTCTTAGTCGATTGACTTGGTTGACTTGGTTAACTAAGTTGATTCTGTTTCTAGTTTGCAGATCTTGGCAGAGAGCACTTAGTCGATTGACTTGATCGACTAAGTTGGTTCTATTTCTCAAAATCTTCAACCCGCCATTTCTCCAATTTTGAATCTTAGTCAACCAACGTTCTTCCTTGTTTCACCAATAAGCTTCCTCCTTGTTAGACACTTGTTTCTTGTTATTTTTATCCCTCTTTTTCTTTTGATATACTTTTTGAAGAGTTAAATTAATTAATTTCATATATTAATTTTCTGCACACTCAAGTAAAGGTATTAGACACAAATAAATGGGAATGTTTTATTATCATCAAAAACTAATGGAGCCAACAAGATTGGCATCTAGCAATGCATCATGGCCACCCAATTGTTAGGAGAGTCAAAGGGTTCTTTGACAACCTTTAGTGTATAGTCTATCAGTGTAATTCATTCCCTCATCAATATCCCAAAGATGATAAAAGCTTGATACATTGTTTACTCTTATTGACCTCTATATTTATTCCTACAATTAGAGCATTAGCTTTATAGAGAGTTATGAAACCTTTTTCATAATCTCTATATCGCCTTGGCCAAGGACTTCAATAAGCTAATGTTAACCAAGAACTGATAGGATATGTCCTCTAAAACACTTGAGGTGATGACTCTTATCTTGACCACTCATTTGCCTTCACATGCTTCATACTATACTCAAAAGCATCTTGTTTTGGCATCCTTGGTTAGGCACCCATAGGAATGAAATCAAAACATAGCACTCCACACATAAGACAACTTGGTGTCTCAAGTCTAGGGAGTATTTACACAACTGACACATGAGAAGTATTGCACAGACACTAGAGTGTATTACCAAATGCACTTCTCATGGTGGGTCCTATTCAGTGAACTTCCTCTCCTAGGCAAACACCTATATTCTAGTTCCAAGTATCTTTATACTTCAATCTATGAGATCGATTGCTTACTTCCAAAGTAAGGAACATAGAATATACCAGTCTCTAAGCATCATTGATGTCCAATCTCAATGATACATTGATCAGGAACATTTTGAGATTATGCTTTGATGCATATGAATCTCATAACTGCAACCCATTACAGTTTCCTTGCAAGGCATATTAATCTCATGAACTTCATCTAATTAGACTTATAACTCATTATAATTAATGTCTTATTGATGAAGGAAAACCTCTAATCATTCAACATGAATGATATTGTTGCATGATTGGAATCAAGCCTCAACCAATCCCAATTGGCTGCAGGCTCATCCCAACATATAGAAGGCCAGATTTGCAAAATACACGTTTTCTAGAAGTTGGTCAACTAAATGAAGATTATACTCAACTATGAAAGCCCCAATTGAGAAAAAGAACATAGTTGACTCTAGGAGTGTTGTAGTCGACCTTCAAGGTTTAGCAACCACTAGATTTGATGCTAACTTATGTCTAACGGCTCCAAACCTTGGCTCAGCTATAAATAGACACATTTAAGGCATTTTGAAGGAAAAGAAAATCTGAGTCAAAGCTTCAAACCTTAAATAGACTACCCATAAGCTCATCTTCACTTTCTAACATCTTTTAAGTCTTTCACTAAGCTTTCAAAGTTGAATCCTTGCTTCAATCAAGTTGAAATTTCTTTTCTCACTATAACCAAGCTAAAATCTTTAGCATTCAACCTTTGTAAGGTAAATCTTTGCTATTACTCCTTTGTACACACATCTTGTAAAGGTTCTAGTTTAACCTTTAAAAGCTATCTCGTATGGTTTATCACTTCCCATTTAAAAAGCAAGAATCCATTTGTCAATTGTGTAAGGGTTATCACTTGATCCAGTAAAAAATCGTTGTAAAGGTTATCGCTTGATCCCGTCAAAAAGCAAAAATCTCTTATGGATTGTGTAAGAGTTATCGTTTCTCATTAAGAAGCAAGAATCCATTTCTGGATTGCATGAGGGTTATCGTTGCCCATTAAAAAGCAAGAATCCTCGTTGAAATTCCTTGGTTACCAAAAGAGTGGATGTAGGCATTAAAAAAGTCAAACCATTATAAATCTTTTGTGTCTCTCTTTAATTTCCACATTATTATTTATTGCTTATACTTGCCTTAAGAAAATAGATTTATATTGATTTGTTGTTTTTCACTTAGGAAACTATTTTTCCCTTACCTTTCATAGCTAACATTTATTTTAAGAAAAATATTTTACCTTGATTGATTATTTTTGTACTTAATAATTTATCATTAAAAATATCATTTTTTATGTTAGAAAATCTTTTTGCGTGAAAAAGTTTTTATCATTATATTTAGATTTTCAAAGAGATTTTTATGAAAACCAATTCACCTTTCTCTTGGAATATTGTACATTGAAACTTCTACATTAACAAGCTCATTTTCGAAAAAGGGAGAATTTTTATTCCACAACCAATTCACCCCTTTCTTGGTAGTTTTGCTTTAAGCTTATATTTCTAACAAATACCTACACTCTATTTTCACAACATAATGTGGTTTAGACTTGTTTATCTCATGGGAATGGTTTTCCATGATTTGATGATTGTTTGAATTCACCTAAATGACTTGTGGTAAGAGAAATTACATGATTTCCTCATGGATTCATGTCACAGCCCAATCCCGACCGTGACCGACACTTGGACCCAATAGGCATAGCCCATCGAGCCCAAGTAAGCCTTTCTATGAAAACTTGTTTATTAGACCACCTATCTCTCTTTTCCCTCTAAAGCTCTTAATTCATTGTTCTCAAAATAATTTCCTTTCAAAATAAATCATGGCAACTGAACAATACCATTCACAAAATAATATTACCATTTGCCAACTTGTGATGACATTATCATGCACACCACACATGCAGTGTTTACGACAAATCTCATGAATTACATTGAAATAACCATATATACACATACAAAAGACCTTGACTATTAGCGGAGTGACTTTGGCATGGATACTATCATGGAGTGTTCTAGTAGCCTACCATAAGATAAACAGGAAGAAGCGCCTCTACCTAAGATCCAACTATCTTCGAACCTGAAAACTAAAACATGAAGTTGAAAAGGGTGAGTATAAACACAGTGAGTGAACATAGGAAGGGAACAAGCAAACGATACGGAGAGCTTTTCGAAAACACGATGCATTTGTTTAAAACCAATGCAATTTTGTATATTATGAACAAAACTCGATGTCATGCTGTTTTTCAACTCATTTTAAAACATTTAGGAAGTTCAAGCAAGGCAAGCATAGCAGAGTGAATCTCGTTGCAGCGAAATTCGGGGCAGAAAGAACAACCACTCAAGAGTTTCTCGCTACAGCAAAAAGGCATTTTCCCTGTAGCAAAATTTCTGGGCAGATGAAATTAGGGGAATTTTCACTACTATAAAAATCCAATCCTGTTGCAACAAAAATCAGATTAAACACATTTGACAATAATCAAGTTTCAACATTCAACGCAATCACATATTAATTCCAAACCTCTCCATATAATAAACATATATACATAAACACGTATACCACCACCTCCTCACCCAGTTCATGTGCACTCCCACACCGCATATAGTCGGAGTCATCGTGTGCACCCCCACTTCGCGCACAACTAATGCCATTGTGTGCACCCCACATCGCGCACAAGCAATATCATCATTCACACTCCCACACCCTGTCATCACCGGCATGTGCACTCTTACACCGCACATGCTCGGTTATAATTATCACTAAATATTAACTATCAATGAACAACATATATATATATATCAACATAATATAGGAGCACAAGGATTCATCATATTACACATTCACAACATAAAAACGTTTTATCAAGGGCTTGTTCCCATGCAAATTTTAAAGAAAAACTAATAAATTATTTCAAGTGGTTCAACCAAGCATATAATCATTTATTCCAAAACATTTTAATGCAAGTTCACTCACCTTAATGCTACCTTACAAAACTAGTGCCCACAAAGTCTTAATCTAGGTAGTCCCCAAATATCGTTAAAACCTACATTTACCAATAAGCCATAACAACCTCCATCAAGTCATAATTTGAATTTAATAATTCTAATAAATATGCACTATACAATCTGCACTCTAACCCAACTTTTAACCTAGAATTCTAGTCTAATTCACAAATCCATTAAACTAATTGTTCAAGTTTGAAGTTTCTTTACCTTGGTGCTTGAAGGTATAAAGATCAACCAAACCTAGCAAATTTCAAGGAAAGGAAATTTGGAGAAACTTAGAAAATAAAGTCTAAAAATTACAAACCCATAAATTAAAAAATTCAAGGGTTGAAAATATACACCTTTTAGCCTTAAAAATGAAGATTTGAAGCCAAAAATCCAAGTGTTGTTGAAAGTGGAGTAGAAATAGAAAATAAAGGAAAGAAAGAGAGATTTTTTTTTCTCTCTCCTAGGGTTTAGATGTGCTGAAAATTGGGGTTAGAAGCTGCAGGTTTGATGCCCAAAAGTTAGGAGAAGCAAAAGTAAGAAAAGAAAAGTAAAGAAAGAAAACAAGAAAA
>NC_030852.1:18973871-19057939 GCF_000208745.1 Theobroma cacao
CTATGTTTTCAAAATAAAAACATGACTTTCTAATAGCCTTGGCGGACTCAGTTGGGATAGCCCTCGGCCAAGGTATCCCAAATAACTGAGTATGATAATAATTTTTGGCATGAGCCAAGCTTTTTAAGAAATTCATAAGCCATACTGATTACTTGCTTTAAATAAATTGATTTCATTTGGTTGAAATAAGTTGAAAGATGATAAATTACAGTTTGATGAAATGTTTTAATAGTCTCCTTTTACTCGACTTTAGATATTTTGAGTGATGTTTGTTTACTCACTAGGATTTTATAATCTCACCACCCTCATTTTCACCCATTTCAGGCTCAGAATAGATTGTAGATAACTGATATCTGCGAGGATTACAGTTGAACTTGCCACATCCAAAGACTATAGGTTCATTTCTTTTGATACTTTTGGTCATTCGTGGGCCCACGTGTCACTATAAATTAAATTCTATACTTTGGTTATCTGTATTACGGTATGTAAGAATTTATTTTGCTTTTACGCTATAAAAATTATTTATGCAATGTTCTTAAAATATCGTTTTATGTGAAAATTGAATATTTTATTGAATATTTTTATTTTATTATAACAGTCATAATTCCATTTTAAACGAATATTTTAGACATCCAAAATTATTTTTGATTAAGAAATATGTGTTTTCCACTTACATACTATATTTTTAGATGATTTTGAGATTTTGAGATAAATGACCAAAATACCCCTGTGAGATGGAAATTATTATTTTATTTGTTTAAGTTGGAAACAGTTTAAAATCTTTTAGAATGTGGTATTTGGAAACAGTTACCCACAGGGGAAATGAGAAGCTGATATTAAAGTCTTGCGGGGTTTCAGTTGACATTCCGGGTAATGAATGTCAATCGAGACGTCGCAACAATTGTCACAGGCTCGATGGGAGTTCCGGGTCGTGACAGCAAACCAAGGGTTTTGTAACCCACGGGTAGGTTATTCTCCACTTCCCAAGAGCATACTCGCCTAATGTTGTAACTACTAATGGAATGAATTAAAAAAAGAAAAGAGCACACAAGTCAACATAATAATATATAGACATGTGTCATACTCCACCACATATGGCTAGCTTGTAACCCCACTAGCTTGAATTTCAAATCATTGTGCACAATGGCCAGCGTTTACTGTTACTAGCTACAAAACCTTAACTTAAGATGCTCCAATAAAATATTTAAAATCAGAATTTAAGGGTGAACTCGTTCATTCGTACATATCAGACAGATGGACAAGTACCTTGGACAATATCACTAACAAAATTTTCCTTTAACAAAATAGGCAAACTTTATACTAAGATTGCCAACAGATGGTTTCATATTTCAAACGTAACATATTCAAACTTACACTCAAGCATGAGTGATATAATAGAGTTGACTATAGCATGGCTCATGTAGCATTCTAATTCAAACTCATCTTGAAGAGTTAAAATAGTAAAAATGCTTATTCCCCATGTACAAAAACTATTAGTATAATATACATGTATTTATACTATAATGCGTTTGGAACACATTTAAGGTCATCGACTCAAAATCATAATTTCTAAGAAGTCATTTAACAAAAGAGAAATCAAATGCACAATTGAACCAAACATGCTTATACTTAGCAAAATACGTTCAAAACATCATATTTACTCATAATGGAAAATGACACTTTCTCTCTAGCCTCCAGTTCACTGAAGCCTTTGCTCAATTTAGAATCCTTGAGCTTCAACAAAATTTATTAAAACCAAAATTATGATCAATTTCCACAATTCCTTTTAATTTTCATAATTTGAAACTAACTTGTCAAAAGTCTAACTAATTTTTAAAATCTCCACCAATTTCAACACAAATTGTCTTCAAATTCTTAAATCCAAAATCTTTATTACTCAATTCAAGTGGGTTCTTACCTTGGTGAAGTTCTTGAAGGCAAAATCAACAAAACCCTTAACTCAAAAAGAGAGTTGAAATTGTGGAGAGAGAAAGTTAGAATCAAAATCCACCAAATTGAAGGCTTAAAAAACACAATCTCACCTTAAATTCAAGTTTTAATGCTCCAACTTGATCAAATTTGAAGAAGAAACGAAGGACGAAGAAGAAAAATGTCAGAAGATAGGAGAAGGGTGTGTTGGCGTGAAGTACAATGAGAGAACTGGCTCCCCTTAAGACTTGTGAGGAGTTTGATCCCTTAAGTAAGGGGTTGATCCCTCCGACATAATTTTTAAGAAAGGTATTCCCCTTAGGGCTGTGCAAACGGGTAGTTCGATTAATTCGGTTACTGGATATCCAGTAACCGAACTTCTATATAAAACTAACAGAAACCGAACTGAAGTAAATAACTAGCTGAACTAACTAAAACTGAACTAACTTGGTTAGTTCCGTTCGGTTACCAAAAATCGAACTTAATAATTTTTTTTTTGTATACAAATATCAATCCACCAATGATTTTAACACCTCCTTTACCTCTCTCCCACAAATAAAAACATAGATAAATAATTAAAAACATAAATAAAAATAACAATAAATAATCTTTGAGTAAATAATAACAAATCATTAATAGTATTTAACTAGATTAAAACAACAACAAATAGTCTTCAACAACAACAGAGGGGGGTTCAGATGGAAGGAAATATGTAGGAGATAAGGGTGGTGCAACAACGAGAAGTGCAATGGCAGGTGCTTGGGTTGGATTTTCAGCAGTAGCCTAAAATATAAAATTGAAGAATAAAGACTATCAATAAAGGCTAAACTTTTTCAAAAATAAGATAATATAAAATTGTTAATTTGATAAATATTTAGGAGTATATTTATCAAGTATTAAACCTTACTTGATTACCTTAAAGATTATCAAGTACATTGTCCACTGTAATCTTTGATAACTCTACAATACATAAACAAGAAAGTAAGAAATAAAACAATAACATATTAACATATTAACAATTTGTCACTCAAGCTCTTGGTGATGTTCTTAGAATAATTTTCATTTATCAGGTTAGAAAGTGCATCATTTTCTTCACCACTAAGCATCGAAACTTCAGGGTGTAAATCTAGAAAAGATGCTTTACTATGATTTGGGCTAACATTATTAGAGTTAATAAAACATTTAAACTTTGTTAAACTTGGAAAATCTCTTCGCCTTTGGCAAGCACCCAATGAACCCCTCTTGCTAAAACCCTTCAAGAAACTAGCTCCATCAATCCACCTCTCCTTCAAACTATATTTTCTGGATAAGGCTAACACTCCAACAGATGCTCAAGAGTCAAATGGTACAAAACAAGGAGACAAACAAGCTGCCATATTTGCAGCACAAAACCCAATTCCTTAAACTTACAATTCACATAAACCAATATGTTCAAGCATCAAATAATATGATACAAATCATTGCTCAAACCTAAATGTTAAAACCCAAATGATCAAAATACAATTCATCCTTTGAAGTAATTCAGCATTGTTTTTAGAAACAAAATATAAGGCAAAGTCAACACAAATTCTCATATTTCAACACATTGATTTATCAAAGATGGTCCCAAATTGCACTAACGAATGTTTTACCATTTTCCTAAAATGAAAATCAATCAATTTACTAAAAAAAAAACAAATGGAAGCAAAATTAACAACAATGCTCAACTGCAAAGAATTAAAAACCCACCAACAAGATCAAAAACCCAAAATAAACATGACCTTCAACAACAGATTAAACCATCAAAAGCAGACAGAATTGGATAAAAGTAAAATCTGTGAAAAAGACTTGAAAGAACCAATTTTGAAGCATTGAAAAAGAACAAAATAAGGAAAATAACAGTTGGCTATCAACAATCAAGCAAAATGATCTGCAACAAGACAAGAATCCAAGGAAACTGCACCCTAAGAATAATAAGGAAACTGCACCCCAAGAATCTAAGGAAAATTAAATTAGATAATCATCAAATTTCTCCATTTTTTATATTTTTTAATCAGTGTTGTACTATGTTATACAAATAACAAATAACATCACTCTCTCCTTGTATTTGGATGGCCACTTTCAATGATAAAAAAAACCAAAAAAAAGAAACTAAAAAAACCAGAAAAACGTAAAATGTAAAATGTAAAAACCAAAAAAAAACTAAAAAGAATGGTGAAGCTTTCGCTAGATGAACGATGGCAGAAACTCAAAAAAACTTACCAGTCACTTGATGAGGGAAGGCCCAAAAAGGTGAAGAATCAAGGAACAAGGATGGCAACAACTTGGACTTGCTAAAGATGAAGCCAAAAACTAGAAACTAGAAAGGGCAGTCGGTAGAAACCAGATCGGGCGAGAGTGGAGATCGGACGTCGACGGACAGTAGTCAGCAGAAACCAGAAAGGGCAAAAGACGAGAGTGGAGAGTGGAGATGGGAGTCACGGGAGATAGGACGATAGAAACTAGAAAGAGGAAGTGGGGATCTAGGCTTAGGAATTTTTTAGGTAAAATCTCCAAAATGCCCTTCGATTAGTTCGATTAGACATTTTCTTAACCAAAACCGAACCGAAGTAATCATACTAACCGAACTATCCTAATTGAATTAACTGAAAAATCGAACTAATCAAACCGAAAAAATCAAACTCATTTCGATTCGATTCGGTTATTCGACTCGATTTTTATTTGCTCACCCCTAATTCCCTTTTTAGTTTCTTGCTCCCTTATCTTCCAAATACCCCTTTTTACTCGTAATAGTAGTCCTTGATTATGAACTTAATAACATTTAACTTAGAAAGAAGTATTTCACGCGTTCACCAAGTAATCAGTTCATTTTACCCTTATATGATAAGTCAGGGTTCTACATTACTTATCAATATACTTTTCAATTATATTTGAGGTTTTAAGTAATAATAAATTTTATTGTCAATTCAATTTAAATTTTATTATTAAAAAAATAAATCACTTAAATTTTAAATTAAACTAAAATATTAAATGATATTTTTTTTGAACATTTTTATTTTTTTCCTTTTAAAATGAAGTTCTAAAAATTAAGAAAAAAATGAAAAACAATAAAAACAAAAAGACAATGAAAGGAAAAAAAATAAATTTTAAGTTTAAAAATTAAACTAAAATTTGCATTTCTCCAACCATTTTAAATTTTCCATTCAGCATTTTATTTTTATTTATAGCCACTAAACATTATTTGAGATTGGATATTCATTTATTATTTTTAGATAAAATTATTTAATTACTCAAAGCTTGATAGGATTAGTTCTAGGGTGGGAGTGAGATTAAAGAGCTTTGTGGGTGATGACAGAAAATAGCAATATTTCCCTCATGGACAGATCTTGCCATTTGAGGGAAAGGCAGAAAGCCCGAAAGTCCCAAGTGCCTTCTTTTATCCCCCTCTACTTCCTCTCAGCTCACCAACCGCCGGCTGCCAACTTAGTCAGCCCCGAGGAAATATCTTTGAACTAGAAAGGAGGAAAGCTTGCGGACTAGGAATTTCGACTGCGCACAGCCAACATTGCTAGCTTCGATGGTAATGAAACCAAAAATAAAAATACAACTTAGCTATTTTTCTTTATTTTTATGTCAAAAGAAATAGTGGGTCAAAAAGTTATGTTTGTTTGCTTGCTTTGAATCCTTCTGTTGATGCAAAATGGTTCGTTTTGATCAGAAAACCTTGACATGTAGATGCTAAAATTGTGAATAATAATGTAAGCAATAGTCTAAATTGCCTCTATTAGTTTTGGTTATGCTAAAGTTGGGTTCTCATGAATTCCCATAGCCTGTTACTTTTAGGGAACAGCATAATGTATAATTAGTTTAACAAGCTGGGTTTCACTAATATATATTGGAACAACTGAAATTTCAATTTGGGCAGTCCATGCTAATCAAGTAGTGTCAAGCTTGAGCTATGGGGGAATTTAGCTGGGGATCTCGAGTAGGAATGGGAAGCCAAAATTTTATTTGGGCTTTGTTAAATGTTTTTAAATTCCAACATGACAGTAGTAATAGAAGCTTAATTTAAATGGTTGGTCAGTAACCATAAGATCAGGAACAATGCTATTTAATACCATTTGTGAATGGTAAATAGTTGCACAAAATATAATTACTCTAAGATTAGGAATAGTTAGCAAATTGAAAATCTAAAACATGGGCCTTAAAGTTCTTTGATCAAAAGGAAACTTTCATCTTCTCTTAAATTAGCGTGGGAAACAATATCTTGACGTGAAATGTGGATTGTATCAAGATCTAATTGGTGGTAAGCAAATATATTTTCCCCAATTATCTATTTAGAACTTTTATTCATGAAATTAAATATATGTATGATATTTTTGTTACTTAAAAAGTGTCATATTTGATTGTGTTTTCTACTATCACTTATAGAGCTTTCGATGTGAGGAAAAGTACACTGAGTAAAACTTCTAATGAGAATGAGAAACCAGTAAAACCAAAGAGCCATGCATAGCAGATGCTTCCTATTGCAATTTTTTTTTTCCGTTTTATTTTGTTATTTCTTCATTCGTGGCCAAGAATGTATAAATAGAGAAGATGGAGACAATGAGTAGAGTTAAAATATGGATCAAAAGAAAAAGAAAAAGAGTTTAGTTACTTGTCTTGTCTAATCCTTTCCAAATGTTGTATAAATTTTAAAGGTTTGTTTTGTGGTTGGTGATAGATGGAGAAGGGAGTGCAAAGATGGGTAGTAGACATATCAACATGGGACCCATCTACTGATGACTTCTCTTATGCTCTTTCTCTTCTTCCTCAACATCATCACTCCTCCATCACCAGGTCAGCTTTCGGTTTTTTGCTTTTTGCCTCTGGTTTTTGGAAACTGAATAATCATTTTATTTAGTAGATTAATTAAGCCACTAAAACGTTATCATTGTTTTCTTTTCTAGGAACCAAATGCTAGCTTTTATTTTAATTTAACATGAGAATTTTTAAGGATAATGCATAAAGTATTCTTTTATTATTAATGAAAAATAAGATGAAAAGAATAACAGGAATTTGTGTTAGATTTTGCAATACTGGGAAGGAAATGTTATCAAAGGTGCAAGGTAGTGAAGGCATATTCTAGGTACGAGGGTCATCACATCATCCTAGGTACAAGCATAAAAATGAAAAAGTGCTAACCAGTGAAGTGAGGCACTAATTATTTTTTATATATAGCATTAAAAGAAAAGCCCTCACCCTAGAGAAGTGAGGCACTAATTATTGTGTGCGTTGTGTGAGTGTGTGTGTGTGTGTGTGTATAGTTCTATGCTTGAGCAAAGATGCCTGCCTGGAGGAATGTGGCCATTTGACTTGATTTGCATTGCACCTTGGCACCTAGGCTTTTCTAGGTGTCTGCTTGACAATACTTGCTTGGAGCCGAAAATGATAAGTAACTAGAATCCACTTTTTTTGCATGGAAAAGAAAAAACAACTGATCTCTAATGGCAATATTTGTATATTGCTAAATATGATAAGGTGCTTGAAAATCTATGGACAGAGTTTGTCAATACTAACAAAACTTTCCTTGCATGTTTACCTTCATAGATTTGTGAAAAAGGATGATAGAAAACGAGCACTGATTAGTTGGTTGCTCCAATATGCTCTTGTACATGAGGTGCTGGGGATTCCATATCATGAGATTGTCATAAAACGCACATTGGAAGGCAAACCCTTTCTGGTATGACAGAAGTCAGCAAATTCATTCTCTAACTTTAATCAATTTCCAGTGTTCTTTCTTTGGTTTCATTGTAAAATGAAGATTTTATTGGATTTTGGATCGCAGGTTTTCTGCATTTTATTGTTAGGAATATAGCGGAACTTTTGATTGAAGCCATTTGATTTTATTTTCTGTTGTGTATGAAGATAGGTGACGACGAATTGAGTATGGCAACATTCTCATTTAAATTAGGGCAGTGAGTTTGATCATATTAGCAGCAAAATTCCTGTTTTGGGCTGAAGGAAAAGGGGTACTGCTTCTAGGTTCTGATGATGATGATGTATTTGGTTTTGTAAACTTGGTGTGTTATAAATTGTGACTACTCATTCACATTGTCACTTGCAATGGACAGATTAATAGAGCATTTTCATAAGTTGTAGAGATGGTAGATTTCCATTTTCTTGTATCATTTATCCCATCCTTGGTATTTGTTCCTGTGATGATTGATTGGAAATCATTGTAAATATTTTTTTTGTTAATGTCTCTTGATCTTAATTCTTTTTTTGCCTGTAATGTTATTCCATACCTATTGCAATGTTTACTGTAACTTTGTTTTTCTTTCCTTTTCTCTATCTCTCTCTCGAATATGTAGAGTTTGCTTGGACTTTCCCAATTTTAATTTCAATGTTTGTCATCGTGGTGACTGTGGCAATAGAATCTGAACCTCTATGCCTTATCATCTCTTTCTCTCTCTCTCTCGCTGACAGGAATGTGGTAGAGTTTGCTTGGACTTTCCGAATTTTAATTTCAATGTTTCTCATCACGGTGACTATGTGGCAATAGCATCTGAACCTCTATGCCTCGTGGGGTTGGACATTGTTAGCCATATGATTCCCGAGAAAGAGACTGTTCTGGAATTCATTCAAAACTTCTCTTCATGCTTTTCAAGTTTGGAATGGGATCAAATAGTAACTGCTGGAAGTAATGATGAAGTGTTAACTGAGTTTTACAGGTATGTTTGTACAGAATCTATTAAAAGTTGCTAGGAAAACTTTGAACAGTTGAAAAGGCTTGACTTTGATTGTTAGTCTCAGAATTTGATCACTTAGAAAATGTTAACTCAGAAGCCTGTCCCTCTACCATTAGAATTCTTCATCTTATCAATTTTCTGTTGCTTGAGCAGCCCAAGATCGTCAGAAATACAGATTACATTTAGGGCCCATGTGGTTGAGGAGAAAACAGCTGAAAGAAAAGAAGATGAGGGCTTTTACAAACCACTCAGTCCCAATTCATTGCATTAGTTATCATAAAGCAACTACTTAACCGAAGCCTGAATTCAGGATTACCAGCCCAATTGTCTCTGCATTAATTGGACATTTATTAGAGTTTTAGTTTCTGTCCACGGCTAAATATATGGGTACTTCATGTACTCTTAGTTTGGTGCTTTTTAAGGATATTGATCAGAATTATTCAGCTGGATCATAATCAGGAAATCATTTTGAACCCATTCGAAGCAAATTCCACAACACAAGGAATCTTCCATTATTGTTTCAAACTGCATGTTAAACTCCTATACTTGTCCAACTGTAGTTGTTGGTGTAACATGCATGGATCTTCTAGTTTAGAGTTACCGGTACTTCTAACAGTTTAGACTTGTTCTGTAGATATTGGTGTCTGAAAGAAGCATATGTCAAAGCTACAGGGAGTGGATTAGCCTATGGATTACATAAAGTGGAATTTTATCACACAAGCTGGACAGACATATCTGTTAAAGTTGATGGAGTTCGAAACGCACAGTGGAGATTTTGGCTCTCTGAGCTGGGGAAAGGACACTACGTGAGTCCTACATCAAGTTTTCCCCTTTATTATTATTATTATTTTTTTTATTTTTATTTATGTAAAACCACATCTTGTAGATTTTAAGAAATGTGCATTGTGAAGTTCTGTTTGAGAAGGGTAGCAAATGATGTTCAGTATCTGCATCAAGATATGAATGGAACATGCTGTGCTGCAATATATAAAATCACTAAAGAAAGAAATCTTCCTTTAGCCTTAAAACTGGTCTGTTGTTAACCAGCCTGTTACATAGGAAGGATTTGTATTTGGTAGCATTTCCATCAAATTTGCACACTTTCCGCTGGAACTGCGCCATGAGGTACCGAAATAGTTAATAAGTCGGTTCTAAGCTGAGCAAGAAACCTACATTTTAGGTGGAACTTTGAGATGCTAATAATTTCTATAATACAAGTTTTAAATTTTTGATAAGCCACTAGTAGCAAGCATAGTACAAGTTATATTCAGTAAGCCAATCAGACCAAGCACAGTGGCTGTTTCTTCTTCATCTCTCTCTCTCTCTCTCTCTTGAGAAAGCAGCTGCTTGGTCAATAATTGCTGTTAAGTTTGGTAGACGGTAGCAAGCATGGCTAGCTGTTTCTTCAATAATTCATAATTGGCTTGGTGCTAGGTACTTAATTTGTTATCACTGTAAATAAAAGCTTTTCTTGAATTTCAGGTATCAATTGCAAGAGGTCACCCAATATCGGCCACTGAGAGTTACAAGAGAACATTAAATCAAACAAAATTTAATGAAGAAGAGTATAATGAGGGACTTCTTCTTCCCAATGTGAGTTTTGTCTGGAGAACTGTAGAAGAGCTTTTTTTAGTCATACACAAAGCAAAATCTTCTTGTTGAGGGGAAAAAAGTACAAGATGATGTAAAATTTTTAAAATACTTTCCAAGGGGATATTGCTGTGGTTAAAACTTGGGATTTGAATCTTTTGACGAGAAGGTGAGATTTATTAGATGAAAGGGTTTTTCATTTATATATATATATACATATATATGTATACATACATATATATGTATACATACATAAATATATGTATATATACATGCATATATGTATATATACATGCATATATGTATGTATATATATATATATATATGTATGTATATGGATTCATGTTTGATGTAATGATAGTGTACGACTTCGTTAGTGTAATAAGTTCAATGTGGATGAATGATTCCAAGAGAAAGGTGAATTGAAATATTTGAAGTTTTAAAAAAAAATTCAATTTTTAGAATATAAATTTTTTTTATCTAAGTATCTTATTTTTTAATTAATCAAGAATATTGATTTTTTGTGAAATAAAAGAAGTTAAGAACAAAAGTAAAATTAAGAAGAGAAAGAAAATCAATATAATAGTTTTTATAGAGGTACGGTCTCTGAGCTTACATCTTCCCTTTAGATTCTTTAAGGATTTTAAAATTCACTATTGAAATGAAATTTATGTTGGATTCAACCTTATACGCAAATATGAAAAAAATCAAGAAATTAAAAATATAACACAGTAGAATAATAAATTAACATTTAATCAGAAAAATAATCAAATTCTATAAGATCAATATTTTTGTTTTTCATATAATTTTTTAATTAATTATGAACATTCATATGTTTAAAAGTTACATATTTTACTCTAAATATCGTAATCAAAAGCCAATTAAATAAGAGAATAAGATGGTCTAAAATCTTGTAACTAAAATCTTTAGTTCTTCACCTTTAGGATTTGTCAAATGTTTAGCCATCAAAGTGTTTGGCTTCTAATAATAATCCACGCAGTGACTGAATAAGACTTTCTCAAAGATAGAATTTTACTTGTGCTAGCAAGTTTTGTTTCTAAAACATAAAGACAAAAAATTCTTGCCGAATCTTATTTTTGTCAAACAAAGAAAACTATTTTTCTTTTCTTATTTTATGAAACGGCTGAGAAGTGGTTAGAGGCTTGGAGTTTTAATTTGCTAACATAATATATTTATCTAGCCAAACTAAGTTGTAACTCTAAATACAATAGTTGTATTTTAATTCAATTAAATCCTTGTGAACTTAATTAATTTTTCACTTTATTTTGGTCTATTCCAATTAAGTCCAACTTAATTCATTATCTTTATTTAATTTCAATCATGTCACTTAATGTGTGTGACTCATTAGGCTTATAACATGTTGGCATTAAATATAAATCCTAATCAAATATCAATTTGATAATTGATTTATATTTATAGATCATGAGCTGCATCTAGTAATACATCATGACCACCCAAATGTTAGAGAGTTAATTAAAGAATTTGACTAAGCCCTTTAGTGATAAGCCTCTTAGTGCAATACGGTCCTTTCATCAAATATCTTAGATATATCATAAAGCATGGGTCATTGTCTACTTATAACATTCCATATTAGTTCTCATAATTCATGACCAATCTTATGAATTTAGGAAACTAAATTTCTTTAAATTCATCATGCTTTGGCCAAATACTTTATACAAGTTAATCAATAATTGAGAACAAGTGAGATACATCGCCTGATATCACTGGGAGTGATGAATCCTCTCTTGACCACTCATTCACCTTCGCATGCTTCATGGCATACCCAAAAACATCCTGTTTAAGCATTTAGTCGCCTCCAAATCCATAGGGGTGAAATCAAAGTATGTCATTTTCCATACAAGATGACTTGATGTCTTAAGTCTAAGGACTAGTTGCACAACTATCACATGAGAACATATTCCATAAACACTCGAGTGAAACACCAAATGGAGTTCTCATAAGAGGTCATGTTCAGTGAACTTGTTCTTTAACAAGCACCTAAATGTTATCCTCAAGTATCCTATATACTTTAATCTATGAGATCGATTGCTTATTTTTCAAGTAAGTAGGCTTAACATGTACCAATCTTTGAGCATTGTCAATGCTTTGTCTTGACAATACAATGACAAAGAACAATTTTATAAACATAGCTTTGATGCATAGTGATCTCATAATTGTAACAATTTTACAATTCTCTTGCAAAGCTTTTATGTTCCATGGGTTTCATCCAATTAGTACTTAATAACTTCTTATTATTGCACTAACATGAAGGAAAACCTTTATCACATATAGTCATGCGATTAAGTATGCATTAAATGACAATCTATATTCCTTGACCAATCCAATTGGCTCAAGGGCATATACCAACAATTCAATGCAATGTCTTTTGTGGATTAAGCATAACTTTACAATATAATGCCTTTTATGGATCAAGCACAATCATTTGCCTTTTACTTTAGTTAAGATATAACCACTCAAACTACCTTTTAACTTGGTTAAGGTATGATTACCCAAGATGTTACAATAAATAAAAAGAGGGGAGCTGAATTGACTTTAAAGGTTGAGTAGCTAAATGGGTACAATGTTTAGTGAAAAGGAAGATAGGAAATTAAAGCACAATAAAATTGAAGACTTGTACAAATGTGAGAAGTGAATGAGACTAATGAATGTTGAGAGTAGTAATATTCTTTTTGAATTGTGTTTTAAAGCCTTCCAACCTTCATAAATGTGATAAGAGCTTCTAGCTATAGTTGTTGAAGCTTTTGAGGTGGTTGGATGTACATTTAATGCAAAAATAGTCATTTTGCACTCTGTCCCAAACTTCTCTGTCCGAAACTTCAATGGTCACTATCTATCGATTGATTTTATGATACACCGATAGATGACCCTTTATATTTTTAAATTTTGCGCTCATTTATTGATAGATAGCCTGATTTTATTGACAAATGCAAGTTAGAGGGTCCTCTAGGAGCTTTCGGGTTGCTATCCATTGATAAATTCGAGGAATCTATCAATAGATGGTAGTGGTCTTTGAAACCCAAATGCCAAGATGATCAACTATCGATAGATGTTCCATCTATCTATAGATTGGCTCATTTATCAATAACTATAGAACATCTATTGATAGATAGAAGGCAAAATCCCTTTTCAAAGGGTTTTTGAATTGGTTTTTGATTTACAACACTTTGCCTTTTCTTTTTAAAATATCTCAAGTAAATTTTAACCCTTTTAAACATCTGAAAAACAATTTTGATTACTTGTTTGTCATTTAAACACTTAGAATCAAATTGAAGCAATCAAATTGAATATGTGATAAATCTAACATTCTCTTCCTTTTTGATATGACAAAACATTGAGCAAAATTTGCTTTTCTTTCTTAGAAAAAACTCCCCTTGATTTCATGCACTAAGTTTGTTGAAAAATTGTTTTTGCTTGGAGGTGTATGAGCCCCCCATAAAACCTTGCATTTAAAATAGAATTGACTCCCCTTTTAACCTTTGCATTTTCAAATCTTGCATTTGAGATTTTTATTTTAAGTGATGAACTTTTGAGAAAACAAAAGATAAATTTTAATGCATCTCGATTCTTCCCCTTTTGTTATATCAAAAAGTATTGAGACCATATGGAGCAAAAGAAAAACAAATGAAGCTGATAGAGTGTGAGAAGAGATCGAAACTAAAAAAAATACATGGACTTTGTTAGCATTAGAAAGAAAGGAAAACATACAATATAAGCAAAGAAGTGCAACCATATCTATAACCATATCCATATGAAAATATACAAGGAAATTCAGTTATAGCTATGTATGGATAACAAACCAACACCGATAAACAACTAACTACATTCAAAATGTAAGAAATAACAACCATGTAAAGAAATCCGAAAGAGGTAAGTACATAAAAAATAAGTAAGGACATCCGAAATATGTGTTTAATCAATAATACATGATGCATGATAGTGAGATTGACATGTAGTCATCTAATCAAAGAACCCAAAATGTGAGGCGAAGAGATGTCTCCTATGAAGACTCAAGATAGTGGTGGAAAGCAGGAGTGAAACTCATCATCAAAATCCTACAAGCATTGCAACATCTTGTGACTGTGCGCCTCGAAAGCATCCACACAACTAGTTAGCCTACTTTTCGTGGTCTCCATAAATGAGTCGAGTAAAGGCTCGCTCGACATCAAAGGTAATGGAGGCAAGAAAATCGAAACTAAATGCACCAGGCTAAGTGCTAGACATATCACTAGGATAAGTGCTAGGGTGACCCTTATCCTCCATTTCATCGATGAGAATCGGCTCATCAACGATGTCCTTGCCCACTAATTATTCTTAAGAACGAATCCTAGCTTGTTAATGGTGTGTTCATCAATCAGGTTAAACAAAGTATGTGACATCAGTGGATCACAATTGGTGTCTACCTTAAATTGGTCGAGAATCTCGCTCATAACCATACCATATAATAGCGTTTTAATGCCCCTATTGATGATCCTCAACATGTCATCATAATGAATTTCGTAAGGTTAATCCTATGGTTTTTCTTGATATGATAAATGAACCAAAGGTCCTCACCTATGACAATGGAGTAGTTGAACCCTTGAGGTTGGATAATGTGGGTGATGATCAAATGGAGCACATTATCATAAAAGGACAACCTTTTAGCACTAGAAAGGCCCTTGTCACTAGGATGTGGATACACAAACATGGACCTCAATTCAACATCATCAAAAACATACCCGTAATCCCTTTGTTGGACAAGCAAATGTAGGATGCGATCTAAGAGACCCTGAGTAACCAAAATACGTTTCCCCATAACATACGTGTCAAACTTATCACATGCGTCATTTTTTCCCTGGTGATAACATCAACAAATTTGGTTTCAGCATTGAAATAAAAGATGCACACTAAGTTTTGTTAGAATTTACGATTCAACTTAAGCATGTAGGTCCAATCTAGACACTTAAACGTAGTAAGATATGAGAAATTAATTAACTCAAGGTAATTAAAATAGATAATGCAACCAGGCATTACCTTGATCTCAATGAAGTCATCTTGGAATTTTTGCACATGAGATGGATAAGAGAAGTTACGTTGAAAGGAATCCTCAAAAAGGTGTGAGGACGGGCCGGTAGTGGTGAGGCACTATAGTTTTGTTGAAAGGTGGCTTTGGTTCGTTTTAGGTGGTGACTCATATTGGGAATTTTAGGGATTGTGGAATTGGACACACAGATTGGAAAAAGGTTTACTAGATTGTGTAGGAGAGTGAGGAAATTGAGTTAATTGGATCAATTTGTCCCAAAAGTCAACAAAATCTAAGGATTGGAGAAAGGTTAAACCTAGGGTTTGGGAAAGCCTAACTCGAAATTTGTTGGAAATGCAAGGCTAATTTGTGAAAATGTTGTAGTTTTAAGGCTTGAAAGTGTTAGAAAAACACTGTAAACGGATTAGAATCAAGGAAAAACACTTTTGAGGGGAGAGGATTTGAGAGAATAAGGGATGAGGTGTCATGCGTTTGGGAAGAAATGTACGACCAGGCTACTTAACACAAGTTGTCTATAGATAGATCATGAGTATCTATCAATAGTAGGACTAAACATTTTTATATTTGGCTATTAACCGTTATCTATTGATAGATGAGGCACAAAATTTTTATTTTTGGTTCTTGTCTTCTTTATATCAATAGATATGAATGATCTATCGATAGATAGGCCATGAGGGGTTTTGATCTTGGCCTTTGGAAGCTATCTATCGATAGACAATGTTGATATATCTATAGATGTCCTTAGCTAGCTTTGAAAAACAAAGTTTTGACTTTAAAAAATGAGCAAAAAGGTTTAGAAATGAGTTTTTTTTTATTAAAGATGAGTTCATAACTTGTGCAAAAACACTTGAAGCAATATTCGGACCCAATGCAAGTGAGATTTTTGGATTAAAACTTGGATTTTTCTAAAAATTTGTTCTTTTCCACAAGTTTTGAGTTATTTCTTGAATTGGATGGCTATGCACATGTATGCAAAAATGAGTGATGAATGCATGAACATATCTTAGATCAAATTTGTAGAAACATACATCTTAATATGAAAACAATCATTTAGCACTTTCATCATCTACATTATCACAAAGTCAAAAATGTTCAAAGTAAGTATGCACTTCATCAACTTAAATTGTTCACCTCAAAATCCATCAAGAGTATCTAAATTTTCATCATCTAATTCATCTAAGGTGGATTCATAATACCTAATTCACTTCTTATTTTGCAAAATTGTTCTTTATCAAGCAGTTAGTGAAAATGTTAGCTAATTAGTCTTTGGTAGCAACATATTCAAAAACAATGTCTTCCTTTTGAACATGGTCTTTAATGAAATGATACCTTATTTCTATGGGTTTAGTCCTAGAGTAATGGGTGGGGTTCTTTGTGGATTTATGGCACTAGTTTTTTCACTTTTAATTAAAATTCTTTTCATACCTAGTCCATAATCTTTTAATTGTTGCTTCATCCATAGCACTTGAGCACAACAACTCCTGATAGCCATATACTTAGATTTGATAGTGGATTGAGCTACACTATTTTGTTTCTTTGAAAACCCAGAGATCAACATACTACCTAAAAATTGGCATGTACCGGATGTGCTCTTACTATCTATTTTGCATCCACCAAAGTCGGCTACCAAATATGAATAGAAGTCAAAAGTGGAACTCCTTGGATATCGTATTCCTAAATTAGTTGAGTCTTTTAAGTACTTAAAGATTCTTTGGCAACACTTAAATGAGTTTCTCAAGGAGAAAATTGAAACCTAGCACATAACGCTACACTAAAGCTTATGTTTGGTCTACTAATGGTACGATAGAGTAAGGAACCAATCATGGGTCCATAGAGCTTTTGATCTTTGGGTGTACCTTTTTCATCCTTGTGAAGCATTGTTAAGGTGTTCATTGGTGTTTGGTATATTCTTGTACTTTTAATACCAAATTTCTTAAGCATGTCTTTTGTACACTTAGTTTGACTTATGAATCAACTTTCTTTTGTTTGATTTACAGTCTAAGTGTCACGAACCAATTTCCCGAGCCATGACCGGCGCAAGAGCTCAATGAGCATAGCTCACTAAACTCAAGCAAGCCTATCCATTTACCTTTGCTTAACAAATTTATCATATCATGCATACAGACACACCTTTTCCCGCGTGTGAACATAGCCAAAACACAATGGCATTATCGATAATAATATACATGCACTATACCAGTCATGTATTTAGCAATTTACATTGCATACACATATTCACATTGTTAGATTGTATTCATAATACAAAAGGACCCATTAATTCCAGTGGAGACATTTACAATAAAAGGGATTACTATCGAATGCCAGACACATACCTAGGAGATGCACTACGGGGACTCCTCGATCTGGGGTCCAACAGTCACTTGATCTGAAAACATGAATTTTTATAAAACGTAAGTACAATACTCAGTGAGTGAATATTAGAAGGGAACAAGCAATCTCAACTAGGAAATTTGACAATCATGATGCACCGATTGAAAATAAGGCCATTTTCATCTAACTACTATTCCAAACCCTTTTTCCCTTAAAACAAGCCATCCTTCCAAAATAACAATAGCAACATGTAACACATGTAAACTTCTAAATTTCAACAAAACAAACGCTTACATATTTGCATTTACAACCATATACCCATCATCAACATGCACACCATCCCATCATCATCATCTCATATGCAACGGCTTATGCGCATATAGTCGGGTCAGCAATGACTTATGTGCACTCCTATTCGCACATAGCCGGGTCAGCAACGGCTTATGTGCACTCTTACTCGCACATAGTCGGGTCCAAATCAACATGCAAAGAAGCATCCAATGCATATCATGCATTTTATCATATTGTGATAACACATAAACCATTGTATAGCACATTTTCACAATATAAAATCATTATACTAAAAGCTTGTTCCCAAGGTACATTTTCTAAGACAAGTTGGATAAAATCTTTCATATTCCCCAAAACAAGTTTGAAATGCAAGTCCACTCACCGGTATCGAAAATCCGAATTCCAGGTGCACTCGGACTAATAGCCTTCAGGCGTAATTCTTTTGTCTTTTCCGGATGTCTCACTACCTTGACAAATAACAAAGTCGAGAAATTTACTATATTGTCCCTAAATTGATATAAACTAATTTAAATTACTAATGCTTGATACGTAAATGCAAAAATACGTCCGATTATCGCTTAATCGCGGTATCGATTAAATTCGACCAATCACCTGATTAATTTGCGATTATGTCCAAATCACCTCCAAATTAATCCATTTCTCCTCTAATACCTTAGTTTACCACATACCATTTAAATAAAGCCAAATTCAGCATTAGAAGCCTCACAGTTCCTTATAGAAAAATTCAGTCATTTGGTGCACTAGCATCGAAATTTTTCTACATAACCGTTTCACCTTAATTCATTATATTTCCAAGCCATTTTCCTTGAAATAAAAACAATCCCCCATTGATATTCAGTCCTCATGGTTCGACCAACAAGGAACCCTAGAGAAATTGAATATTTCTTTTGTGTTTTTATTCATAACCATGCTTAACTATCCCTAAACACTAACATAGTCTAAAATCAAATTATTCCAACAATAATTCCTCTTCCATACCCATTTTTCAGAATTGAATTCATCATGATATCTCAATATTCAACCATGGAAATCAAGAACAAAAGCATAGGTAAGCTAGATATCAAGGAGAATTAAAGAAATTTTAACTTACCTAACTTGTTTCCTTGATTTCTTCACTTTTTCTTTGAATTTTCACCTAGGTTTTCTTGTTTTTCCCTTTGTTCTTCCTTTTTTCTTGCTGCTGGTTGCCTAGGCCGAATATGGTGAAAGAGTTGGGGATTTAATGGGCTGATTTCTATAGAAAATAATAAAATAATCCAGCATGCCACGTGTCACATGCTTATTGGCCCAATTTTTAACTTTTTGACTTTTTCTTCTTAATTTTCCACCACAAATATTCTGGTATTTATCCAATTGTACCACATTTAAAATCCCTTGGTCTTGACAAGTGCTGGGGTGAAAAGTTTATCGATTTGCCCCCAAGACAGAAAAATTACGATTTTGCTCCTATACTCTGATATGTACCGGAATCACATTATTTCTACTTTTCAACCTCAAATAACACTATTATTGATCAATATTAACCAAATGGGGCAAAAAAAAATCATTTTATAAAGATTCCCGTTTAGTCCTCTAGTGGCAAAATTACCATTTTGCCCTCGTGCTCTAAAAATACCGGGAATCACAATTTTTCACTGCTAAACATCATTTTATACTCCAATAATCATAATTATATTTCATATAATTATTCTTGGTCAAATGTGATCAAATCTTGGCTAGAAATCTCCATTTAATCATCATATGGTAAAATGAATGTTTTGTCCCTAATCGATCAATTTTCCTAATGGACTCCAAATTGGACCTTGAACTTCGAATCACTATTCTAAGCCATTCTATGGGTTTCAAAATTTTCAATTTCCTCTTATAATTTTTATTTGAACCAGTTGAAGGCTCGATTTAACTTAGTTTTGCCATTCGGTACAATACCATCTTTTAATCGAGCTTGACAGGGTTTCACATTCTCCCCCACTAATAAAAATTCGATCCCCGAATTTAAATTCAATGTAGAGTGACTTACCTTTACTTATCGAAGAGGTGTGGATGCCTTGTCCGCATCTCATCCTCAACTTCCCACGTCACCTCCTTTAAATCCTGATACCAACATTATCACTAGGGGTGGCTCCACCCTTCAAGGCAGCCCTTTCTCCCTTCCGAGACGAGCAACAAAGGGTATCTATCAAAGCACTTGGCAAGCAGTATCACTCAACCTCGTTGCCAAGCTCCTGAATGTACCACATAGGCTGCCATATGCGCCTCCTTCAATATCTCTCTCCTCAATTCATCATTATCCAGCACATAAAGTCTATTTCCATACCTCAACATTTCATCTGTGCCTTTGGTAAATATCTTTTCTTTCTTTCCATAAGGATCCTCCAACTGATCCTTAAGCTCCTTAAGGTGTCTAACACCACTAAATTAACTAAGGTATTTTTATCCTTGATTCGAGTTACGCAGGATTTATTTTCTTATTCAGTCATAAATACCTCCTTTAAAGGAGTAGGTACCACTAAGTATTCTTCTATCCTAACACGATTCTTACTCAATCGATGTGCAAAACATGTAGAAATAAGCAGATGGGTTAAACCAGGCTCAAACAACACCCAAGCATTCATATCATAGATAGGAAAAATACCTGAGACCACTGCATTTGAGGTCCGGGCCTCTTAGGGAGTTATAGCATACACCCTCGCTTGGCCTCCACCAACAAAACTCTGAAGTCCGGACTCAGATGGCCTGCCTTGAGAGGAAGTACCAGCACCTCGACCTTTGGATCCACTAGCTTTCCTATCAGACGAGGCGGCGAATAAAGGAGCAAACGAAGCTGGCTGGGTGGAACCACGAGCAGAATCTTATGATTGATGAGCCATTGTACAATCCCTCTTAATATGCCCAAGTTGACCACACCTGAAACAAACTCCCGTAGCACGAAGGCATCTTCCTCTATGTCGTCCCCTACAAGTATGGCAAGGAAGGATAAGTTGACTTCCTTGCCTCGTATCTTGCTATCTTCCAACACTTAAGGTTCTTTGTCTTGCCACAATACTAGCACTAGGCGAGTCACTCCCCTGCTGGGGTAATCGTGAGTCCCTCTGTGGACCCTGACGGCTAAAAAACGAACCACCACTACTGAAATCTTTGTGGCCTTGATAACCCTCTGTTTTGACCCTTTTTGCTCTATCCCTCACAACCCTACTCTCACTAGTCCTCATTTCAATTCGTTGAGCACAATCCACAACCGCAGAGTAAGTGTTGAAATCTCGGGAGGCCACAGCCTGAAACAATGGTTCCACTAATCCATCCACAAACTTTTGGATTTTCATCTCCTTTGTGGAAACCAAGTAAGGTGCATACCGAGATAGCTGCGTAAATTTTATATCATACTCCGACACCGTCATGCCCGAAGTCTGCACCAATGCCTCAAACTCTTTGGCTCTGGCATTTCGCACACTGTGTGATAAAAATCGATCTAGGAAGGCTGTACTAAATTCACTCCAAGTCAGTGGTGTAGCATCTGTTGGCTTACCCCTTCGCATGGAGTCATACCATTCCTGTGCTACGTCCTCCAATTGAAAAGCTACTAGCTCCACTGACCTAACGCTAGAACACCCCATAGCATTACAAATCTTCTCCATCTTGTCTAAGAAAACTTGGGGTTTCTCCGATACATCTGACCCCGTAAATGAGGGAGGCTTAAGCTTTAGAAAGTTAGTGAGTGAAACCTCCATCTGACCTCTGTCACCCTCAAGAGGTTGGCGGTCTGTCTAGCCTTGGGAACTAGAAGACTCTTGCTCCACATGTCTCCCCTCTACTATCTTTTGTATATCCTCCATACGGGCTGCCATCATTTCTACAACCCGATTGACTCCCTGCAGACCCGTCGCCAAGCCCTCAACAATAATGCCTCTCACCGGTGGCCTAACAGTATCAGCTAAGGGCTGTCCCTCATCTCTCCTATTCACAGGCATACTCGCTCTCACCGGCCTAGCGACCCTGCCACGTCTACCTCGGCCCCTACGGGTGGGTGCGCGTGGCCGATTAGTCATCCTAGTAGGGGCATCTTGCTCCCCCACTTGTCTTAAGGTGGCTCGTGTCTTAGGCGGCATTCTTACCTAGACAAGAGCAAACACTTGTCATTAACCACAGTTAAAGAGAAAAGGTGGTTTCTAAGATTGGAAATCTATGCGGTCCCTTGGTCGTAAAATGTGCCGCGATTCACACTTCACAACTGAATTTCCCACATAAAAACCCAACACTTCACTGGACCAACAAATGAAAGCCCTAGGACCTAGACAAACCTAGAGCTCTGATACCACTTTTGTCACGACCTAATTTCCAGGGCCATGATCGGCGCATGAGCTCAATGAGCATAGCTCATTAAACCCAAGCAAGCCTATCCATTTACCTTTACTTAACAAATTTATCATATCATGCATACACACACACACCTTTTTCCGGGTGTGAACATAGTCAAAACACAATGGCATTATCGATAATAATATACATGCACTATACCAATCATGTATTTAGCAATTTACATTGCATACACATATTCACATTGTTAGATTGTATTCACAATACAAAAGGACCCATGACTTCCAGCGGAGACATTTACAATAAAAGGGATTACTATCGAATGCCAGACACATACCCAGGAGATGCACTACGGGGACTCCTCGATCTAGGGTCCAACAGTCACCTGATCTGAAAACATGAATTTTTATAAAACGTGAGTACAATACTCAGTGAGTGAACAAGAAGGGAACAAGCATACCATAAGGAATGTTTATCGAAATCATGATGCATTCATTTTCTCAAAACCATGCAATTGTTTTAGCTCCTTTAAACCCCTCATGTAAACCCCACATGAGTAAATCACTTTACAAAAATCCATGCTCAACTATGGTACCAAAGAAATGGGAAATATGGCAAAAACCCACAAGTTAGCAAAATGGACAGAAAGTTTCTCGCTGTAGCGAACTTCATTCTCGCTGCAGCGAGAACCAGAACATCAAGGAAAAAGTCTCATTTTTCCCTTAAAACAAGTCATCCTGCTAAAATAACAATAGCAACATGTAACACATGTAAACTTCCAAATTTCAACAAAACAAATGCTTACATATTTGCATTTACAACCATATACCCATCATCAACATGCACACCATCCCATCATCATCATCATGCACATCATCCCATCATCATCATCTCATATGCAACGGCTTATGCTATTGTCACTAGGGGGTGGGAGATCACGAAGCATCCCCCCCTTCACTCGGCAAGAGGTGCACTTCACTCCGGATCACGAAGCAACGGAGCAGTCCCTTCCCTCCTCCTCCAAGCTCTTGGGTGGAGAGTCATACTTCGCCACAGATCATACCTATCAAAGCACTCATAGGGTGGAAGATCACGAAGCATCCAGCCCTATAAGCTATGGGGGCAACAACGGCTTATGTGCACTCCCACTCACACATAGCCGGGTCAGCAACGGCTTATATGCACTCCTACTCGCACATAGTCGGGTCAGCAACGGCTTATGTGCACTCCTACTCGCACATAGCCGGGTCCATATCAACATGTAAAGAAGCATCCAATGCATATCATGCATTTTATCATATTGTGATAACACATAAACCATTGTATAGCACATTTTCACAATATAAAATCATTTTACTAAAAGCTTGTTCCCAAGGTACATTTTCTAAGACAAGTTGGATAGAATCTTTCATATTCCCCAAAACAAGTTTGAAATGCAAGTCCACTCACCGGTATTAGGAGTAGAAATACTCCTATTTTCAGTCCGCGGGTACAGTCCTTTACCCGTATCCAATGGCTCACCACCTAGCCATAATCCATGACACATATTCCAATTAAATTGTGTCTAACAGTCATAAGCTATTTCAGGCTCGATATATATATGATATGAAATGAAAAATGCACGGGTAGCCATCTAGACCCGGTATTGGCCTAAGTCGATTTTTCATCCGATAAATTGGCCAATGCGTCCAATTTCACTCCAAATTAATCCATTTCTCCTCTAATACCTTAATTTACCACATACCATTTAAATAAAGCCAAATTCAGCATTAGAACCCTCACAGTTCCTTATAGAAAAATTCGGTCATTTGGTGCACTAGCACCAAAATTTTTTCTACATAACCGTTTCACCTTAATTCATCATTTTCCAAGCCATTTTCCTTGAAATAAAAACAATCCCCCATTGATATTCAGCCCTCATGGTTCGACCAACAAGGAACCCTAGAGAAATTGAATATTTCTTTTGTGTTTTTGTTCATAACCATGCTTAACTATCCCTAAACACTAACATAGTCTAAAATCAAATTATTCCAACAACAATTCCTCTTCCATACCCATTTTTCAGAATTGAATTCATCATGATAACTCAATATTCAACCATGAAAATCAAGAACAAAAGCATGGGTAAGCTAGGTATCAAGGAGAATTAAAGAAATTTTAACTTACCTAGCTTGTTTCCTTGATTTCTTCACTTTTTCTTTGAATTTTCACCTAGGTTTTCTTGTTTTTCCCTTTGTTCTTCCTTTTTTCTTGTTGCTGGTTGCCTAGGCCAAATATGGTGAGAGAGTTGGGGATTTAATGGGCTGATTTCTATAGAAAATAATAAAATAATCACGCATGCCACGTGTCACATGCTTATTGGCCCAATTTTTAACTTTTTGACTTTTTCTTCTTAATTTTCCACCACAAATATTCTGGTATTTATCCAATCCTACCACATTTAAAATCCCTTGGTCTTGACAAGTGCTGGGGTAAAAAATTTACCGATTTGCCCTCGGGACGAAAAAATTATGATTTTACCTCTATACACCGAAATGTACCGGAATCACATTATTTCTACTTTTCAACCTCAAATAACACTAATATTGATCAATATTACCCAAATGGGGCAAAAAAAATCATTTTATAAAGATTCTCGTTTAGTCCCCTAGTGGCAAAATTACCATTTTGCCTTTGTGCTCTAAAAATACCGAGAATCATAATTTTTCACTGCTAAACATAATTTTATACTCCAATAATCATAATTATATTTCATATAATTATTCTTGGTCAAATGTGATCAAATCTTGGCTAGAAATCTCCATTTAATCATCATATTATAAAATGATCGTTTTGTGCCTAATCGATCAATTTTCCTGATGGACTCCAAACTGGACCTTGAACTCCGAATCACTATTCTAAGCCATTCTATGGGTTTCAAAATTTTCAATTTCCTCTTCGAATTTTTATTTGATTTAGTTCAAGGCTCGATTTAACTTAGTTGTACCACTCGGTACAATACTGTCTTTTAATCGAGCTTGATAGGGTCTCACACTAAGAAAGTAGTTTAGCTCACCCATCATGCTCATCTTAAATGCTCGTTACATAGTCTTGGCAAACTCTTGATAAAAAAGCTCATTAGTAGCACCAAAAACAATATCATCAATATAAACTTGCACAATTAAAATGTCTTTACTTTTGCTTTTGATGAAAAGAATTTTATTAACCTTCCCTCTATTAAAATCATTTTTTATTAAGAATTTTGAAAAAGTCTCATGTCAAGCTCTAAGAGCTTGCTTTAAACCATAAAAGGCTTTTCTTAATGTAAAAACATGATTTGGATAAGTAAGACTCTTAAAATCAAGAGGTTGTTCAACATATACTTCATCATTTATGAGTCCATTTAGAAAAGCACTCTTCACATCCATTTGATATAGCTTAAAATTCATGTAACATGCAAAAAGCTAAAAGCATTCTAATGGTGTCTAGTCTAGCTACCAAAGCATAAGTATCATCATAATCTATTCTTTCATTTTGACTATATCCTTTGGCAACTGATCTAGCTTTGTTTCTATTTATGGCTCCAATTTCATCCATTTTGTTCCTGAAAACTCATTTGGTACCTACAATTGGATAATCTTGGAACTAACTCCCATACTTGACATCTGTCAAATTGATCAAATTATTCTTACATAGTTAGAATCCAATAGTCATCATCAAGGCTTCATTAATATTTTCAGGTTCAATTTAGGAAATAAAGGCAACATACTCACAAACATTTTGAACTTTAGCTCTCATTTTTACTCCTTGATTAGGATCACCAATGATTTTACTTTCATTACCCTCTTTTCTTACCATTGGATAACTAGGCTCACCTTTTTCAACAATTTGTTTAATTTGTTGCTATTCTTTTTGTGATGCTTCTTCATTCACTTTGGATCCTTCAATATTGAGATCAAGCTCTTCAATTTGTTTTTCAAGGATACAAACATCATTATCATAATTTTCCTTTTTAGGAAGATGGTTAAAATCATCAAATAAAACATGAATAGGTTCTTCAACAATTAATGTCCTCTTGTTAAACACTCTATAAGTTTTAGAAGTTAAAAAGTATTCTAGAAAGGTTCCTTCATCACTTTTAGCATCAAATTTTCTAAGGTTGTCTTTTCCATTGTTAAATACATAGCATTTACAACCAAAAGGATGAAAGTAAGCAAGGTTAGGTTTCTTTCCTTTGTAATGTTCATGGGGAGTTTTCTTCAATGTTGGCCTAACCATTACTCTATTTACAAATATAACATGAAGTATTAATAGCTTCAGCCCAAAAATACCTAGGTAAATTGTTCTCATATAGCATAGTTCTAGCCATCTCTTTTAAAGTCTTATTTTTTCTTTCCACTACATTTTGTTATGGATTCCTAGGGCCTGAAAAATTATGGAGATATCCATTTTCATCACAAAGTTGCTCAAAACATAGGTTTTCAATTTCTTTTCCATGATGTTGTCGAATTTTATTACGCAAGTGCACATATTGTAACAAGTAATATAGAAGAAAGTAGAGTGTCGAATCCCACAAAGAATTATTCCGACTATTGCTAAGTACAAAAATTAATACAACTTAATTTTATTTAAACAATCGAATTAAATTGATTAACTAAAAACAAAACTAAAGCTAATTAATAATTAAATTAAATCTAAAAGCTAATTATAAAACTTGACTAGAAAAATTCAATTAATAAAAGCCTAGGATTACAATATCCCGCAACATTTCTGTTGGTCCCAAGTAAATGTGTTAGAGGGCGGGTGAATAGAACATTTTGGCTCTTACTAAGATTGACTTCTAATTGGGGACAAATGCAAGATAAAAGAAAGATTTAAAGATGAATGAAAAACTAAAAATAAAGCAGACAATCACACAAGAATTTATAGTGGTTCGGTCCAAGACCTACATCTACTACCTTGATTGTTCAACCAAGGATTTTTCAAACCAATCACTATGAACGATGAAATTCACAAGATTTCACCAAGCTTTTACAATAACTTTTTCCAGGCTCAGCCAAAACCTTTTACAATGGTTTTAACCGAGATCAACCAAAACCTAACAACTAACTTTTCTAGGTTGAGTTAAAACCTATACACTTAATCAAGCAATGCAAGCTTGAATAAATTCCCTTAGAGTGTCTCGCACACTCTAAGTATACAAGGAGAAAAGAAATAAATGTGTACCTATGATCACTGACTTAATCTAAGTGGTACAAAGTGAAGTGCTTATCTCAAATACAAAGATAGGAGTGAAGTGTAGTAAGAGTACAGAGAGTTTTGGTTGGTTTTTGAGCTCTTTTTGTTCCTAGAAGCCTTAATTAAATTTTCTAGCCGTTGAGAGCCTTTTAAATACTTGAAAAATTAGCTTTGATAGGTGTTAGGCAATTTTTGAACTTTGAAAACAGTTTAGTGGCAATTCTAGTCATTAATCTGTCTTCTAGTGCTCAATTCAAATTTTCTAACAGAATGATCTTAGTTAACTAATTACGCTCTTAGTCGACTAAGTCGTTTCTGTCTTCTGATCTTAGTTTCTAACAGTGAGCACTTAGTCGACTAACTTACTTCTTAGTCGATTAAGTTGTTTCTGTCTTAAAGCCTAGATTTCTGGTAGTAGGCTCTTAGTCGACTAACTTGCTTCTTGGTCGACTAAGTGTTTTTCGTCTCTCAATCCTCTTGAGCCCGCCAACTTCTTATTTGAATTTTAGTTGATTAATTCCTTTCATTATCCAACTAAGAGACTTCTGTTTTGTTGATCAATTGTGGCTCCTTATTCATATGATTTTAGATATGTGCTTTTGAATGATTTATTTATTCTTAGCATACAAATTTTTGTCCTACACACTCAAGTAGAAATATTAGACACAAATGAATGGGAATGTTTTATTATCATCAAAAACTAATGGAGCCAATAATCTCCCCCTTTTTGATGATGACAAAACATTCCTTTATTAACAGCATAGTGTCTATTGGTTCCTTTTTGGTTTTGCAAAAAATGGAGGTTTTCCTCCCCCTAAGAGTGTGCTCCCCCTTAGTGTGTGCATATTTTATTATTCTTTTTAGCAAGTTTTTATTTATGTCATATAGAGAATGACATTATATATTCAGAATATATTTATGCAAACATATAGAATGATCAACAATAGGTGACTGGTTGATAGAATATCATCAATATTTCAACTAACAGTCTGTCATTAGCATATTGTTATCAGATTTTATTTATGCCATTGATCATCCAACAAATATAGTATATTCAATATCCATATACATTTTTAACTAAATTCCACTCACAATATCCTAACAAAAATTAATTATCAGCATAATAGCCCAATAGCAGCACAAACTTTAAACAGCAGCAGTCAAAATACTATAAACATTGATAACAGATTTAAATGTTTAACCATTAGCAATAAAATAATATAAGCAACTTAACAGCATCCCATTTTCAACACAATAACATAAACAACAAAGTTAAATTTAGATGTTCAACTATCAACAGAGAAAAAACAGTAGAAAAACAATAGTCATTGTTTTGTTCCTAAATTGCCCCTAGATCATTTTTACCCTCTATCTCTCCTAAGTTTTTTATAATTCTCCCTCTTTTTGTCATCATCAAACTGAGGGGTGTTCAATCAGTTTTTGAAGAGGCTGAAGGGGTAGATTCATCAGTGACATAGAAAACATTAAGGGGTTTGGGAGATGGTTCTAGCAGTGATTTCTGTGGTGAGGGTTCAGGAGATGATTTATTAGAAACTTCAAGGGGGTCTTAAGGACAAACGATGGCTGATAGTCTAGCTTTTTCGACTATTCTAAAGGATTTACTTCTCTTGAGAAATTTGGTCTTGGTTTCCATTGTCTTCTTGCCTTTACTAGATAGTTTAGGCTTGGCATGTAGAGCTACAACAACTTTTTCTTTTCCTTTCCCAGATTGTTCCTCTGTAGCATAAGCTGGTTTAGGGGCTTCTCTTGGAGATACTGATTTTTATGCTTTACCTTTAATTGCTTCCTTTTCAGCTTGTTCTTCTCTGACTATTTGGTGAAAAACATCCATTATTAAGACTTCCTCTGAATTAGGGGGAGATGGTTGATCTTGCTGCGGTTCATGATGAGATGGAGACTTTTCAAATGAGCCTAGCACTTCAGTGCCTTGATCTGATTCTTCTTTATTTTGAGGCTCAGGAGTTGGAGATTTCCTTGGTTGATCAAGTTCTGGTTCAAGACCTTCGGCTTGAAAGCCAAGACTTGCAGCCTGAAAAGTAAAACCTTCTACTTGGAAGGCAAGACCCTCATCAGCCTATCCTGTTGGTGTTGAGGTATCTGCAGCAGCAAGTTTAGAAGTTGATTTCCTTTTTCCTTTCATCATATTTTCAAGTTCTTCTAACTTTTCTTCTATTTTCTGAAACCTCACAGTCTGGTCAATTAGCTTTCCATCAATTCACATGAGCAGATTCAGAACCATTTCATTTGAGAACTGAGAGGGAGCTATCTCAAGTTGAGCAGGGAGAGAAGATTCTTCTCCTGGAGTGACTTTGGGGGTTTTAACAAATTTTTCTCCATCCATTTTATACCTTGCTTAGGCAGGCTGCCAAGATATATAGCCTGGTCCCTACTTTTCACTAAATCCATTTCATATCTAGAGCTCCATATCCCCTTCTTCCTAACGAGTGAGGTGATCACATTTCCATATGGTAGATTTACCTTGTCAACTCTACAAGCTCCCCTCATTCTCTTTATCATGAATCAGCCTAGATTGAATGGATCACCATTGAAAGCATGCTCCATCAGCCATAAGTCCTGAAGACTAACATAGCTAAAGTTGCCAGTTCTTCCATGAATGTTTGCAGTAATAAAGTAATGCAAAATTCTGATTTAAGGGCTTGTAATGAGACCAGCATTACTTTTGGATGAGTATTTTTCTTTTTTTCTTGTTATAACCTCCCATAGAGATGATGGATCGTAATTCTCAAGCATTTCAAAATCTCCCTCTTCACAGTCAATTTTAAGCAAGCTTCCTAAGTTTGCAACAGTCACAACAAATTCCTTTCCATTTATGAAGACATTCAGACCATCCTCAATGAAATCTTCAGGATCTTCCAGTTCATTTTCATTTAAAGCTATGCTAGCATAAAATTCTTTTACATGGCTAGAACTATAGGTTCAGTTCTTGAAAGTGCTAAATTTCTTCTGTTTCATTTCCTTAAAGTAATATGACAAAACTACTTGAATTTCAAGGTTTTCATTGAAGCTCTCCGAGTCAATAAATTTGTCACATGTAATTGGAGCATTTTCAGTTTTCTTGAACCTATCCTCATGCGTTTTGTTTCTAAACTTTGATGACAAAATCTTACCTTTCTTGGAGGATTTTTCTTTCTCTTTCTTTTCTCTGGTCTGGGTTCTTTCTCTGTCTGCTTTTTCTTAATCTTCTTAACCTCAGAGGCGGACACAATCTTCTTTTTCTTTTTTTGAATTTTTGCTTGAGGACTCTCTTCCATTGGTCGTTTGCCCTTTTTCTTTTCCAATATTTCTTTAGACAAGGAGGATTTTGCCATTTGGTTTTGAGATGTTTCTGACTTAGGTTTTGAGGATTAGGAAGAAATGGGGTTTCGATTTTTTAGAGTAAAGGTTTTTGGTAAGAGAAAATGGAAGATGTGGATGATGAGCTATGAGAAACCGTCTGACTCCCCCTTAAATGCTGTTAGTTTTTCTTCTTTTCAAAATTTAAAACTTTGCATCTCATTTTTTATATTTTTCAGTTAGGCGGTATTTGCTGCCCATTTTCTTCACCCGGTAGGCTGTTCCTTTTTACTATTTTATTCATTCTCTTTTTAACTGACTGAGTCTTATTAGTTAAAGAGACAGAACACTCATAGTTGATTAAGATATTCTTAATCGACTAAGTCCTACTGTTTTATGAATGGAAAACTAAAAAAAATTTCTTACAGCTCCTGCATATTAACCATGCCTAAATTTCTTCTAATCTCACAAATCTTTCCTCATTTAGGGGCTTGGTAAATATATCAGCTAATTTTTTGATGGTGCTAACAAACTCAATTTTAATGTCTCCTTTAATTACATGATCTCTAATAAAGTGATGTCTAATTTCAATGTGTTTGGTCGTAGAGTGCTAGACAGGATTCTTTGAAATGTTGATGGCACTTGTATTATCATAGAATATTGGTACATTATGCAAGATTATTCCAAAGTCTTTTAATTATTGTTTGATCCATAAAATATGAGCACGACAACTGCTTAAAGAAATATATTCAGCTTCAGTTGTGGAGAGTGCAACTGAGCTTTATTTTTTACTCGACCAGGATACAAGGTTATCTCCTAGAAACTGACATGTTCCACTAGTGCTCTTTCTATCTATTTTGCTTCTAGCAAAGTCTACATATGAATATCCAATAAGATTGAAGGATGTTCCCCTAAGATACCATATTCCTAAAGTTTGTGTATCTAAGAGGTATCTAAAAAATTCTTTTAACAGCAGTCAAGTGTGATTTTTTGGGTTGTGATTGAAACCGTGCACACAAGCATACACTGAATTGAATATCAGGTCTACTAGTTGTTAAATAAAGCAATGATCCAATCATACCTCTATAGAGCTTTTATCAACACTTTTTCCTTTTTCATTAGCATCAAGTTTGGTGAATGGACTCATTGGTGTACTAATTGATTTCAACTTCAGCATGTAAAACTTTTTCAGCATGTCTTGAATGTATCTTTCTTGGTTGATGAAGATTCCTTACTTTGCTTGATTTGAAGGCCAAGAAAGAATTTCAGCTCACCCATCATGCTCATTTCAAATTCCCCTTACAACTCTTCAGCAAAGTTTTTGCATAAAGCCTCATTAGTTGCACCAAACACAATCTCATCCCCATAGATTTGAAGAACAATTAAATCATTCAAGCATTTTTTGACAAAAAGTGTTGTATCAATGCTTTCTCTACTATATCCTTTCTCAACTAAAAACCTAGAGAGTCTTTCATACCAAGCTTTTGGAGCTTGTTTTAGTCCATACAAGGTCTTATGAAGTTTGAACACATAATCTAGTTTTTCATAGTCCTCAAATCCGAGGGGTTGCTTAACATAGACTTCCTCTTGAATGAAACCATTTAAAAATGCACTTTTTACATCCATTTGAAATAATTTAAAGTTCATGAAACAAGCAAATGCAAGCAACAATCTTATAGCTTCTATCCTAGCAACAAGTGCAAAGGTTTCATCATAGTCAATTCTTTCCTCTTGGTTATACCCTTGAGCCACTAACCTAGCTTTGTTCCTAATAACATTTCCTTGCTCATCTACCTTATTTCTAAAGACCCATTTTATGCCAACAATGGGATGATTTAATGGCCTAGAAACTAGAGTCCATACACGGTTTCTTTCAAATTGATCAAGTTCTTCTTGCATGGCTAATATCCAGTTTTTTTCTTTTTTTGCCTCCTCAAAGCTTTTAGGCTCAATTTGTGAGATGAAAGTTGTGAATTCACATGTTTCTCTAGTTCCTCTCTTACTCTTGACTCCTTGTGAGATATCACCTATGATTTGCTCTTGTGGATGATCCTTGATATACCTCCCACTCTTTGGAAGATCATTGTGTTGATTTTCAGTCCTTTGCAAAGTTTTTAAGGGTGGAGGTTCTGTTTCTCTTCCTAGGGAATTTTCTTCACCGTTTTTCTTGTCATCTAAACTCATTTCTTCCATTTTTCTTTCAAGGTCATCCGTATCATCTTCATCAGTAGGAATTTCCTTTTACAAGGCATTGGATTCATCAAAAACTACATGGATTGACTCCTCAACGGTTAAAGATCTTTTGTTAAAGACTCTATAAGCTTTTGAGTTCAATGCATATCCTAGAAAAATAGCTTCATCACTTTTAGCATTAAACTTTCCTAGAGGATGTTTTCCATTGTTCAACACAAAGCATTTGCAACCAAAGCTTCTAAGGTGAGAGATATTTGGTTTTCTACCTTTGTATAGTTCTTATGGGGTCTTTGATATCATGGCTCTTATTGACACTTTATTAAGGATGTTAGCTGCTGTGTTTATAACTTTTGCCAAAAAGTACTTTGGTATATTGTTTTCACAAAGCATAGTTTGAGCCATCACTTTTAAGGTTCAGTTTTTCCTTTCTACAACTCCATTTTGCTGAGGTGTTCTAGGTGCAGAAAAATTATGATCCAACCCGTTTTCATTACAAAAGTTTTCAAACTCATCTCCCTCAAACTAACCTCCATGATCACTCCTAATGCTAATTATGACCAGTCCTTTTTCATTTTCAATCTTCCTATAATAATTTACAAATGCTAGTAGAGCATCATTCTTATAAGCAAGAAAATAGACCCAAGTATACCTTGAATAGTCATCAACTATCACAAAGCCATATGATTTGCCTTCTAGACTAGTTGTGCTAATAGGTCCAAATAAATCAATGTGCAGTAGTTCAAGAGGTCTAAAGGTGGAGACTATGTTCTTGGTTTTGAAAGATGTTCTAATTTGTTTACCTAGTTGACATGCATCACAAATCTGATCATATTCAAAATTAAGTTCAAGCAATATTATAACCAAATTTTTTTTATCAATTTTGAGATGGTATGCATTCTCACATGTCCAAGTCTCCTATGCCATAACCGACAATCATTTTCAACATTTGCTATAAGACATGTTTCATAATTCATCTCAAGATCTTCAAGAAATATAACATACATATTCTTAATTCTTTTTCCTATAAATAAAACTTTGTTAGTACTTATGTCTATCACTTCACATTTATTTAAGTCAAAGCATACCTTAAATCCTTTATCACATAATTAGTTGATACTTAATAAATTGTGTTTCAAACCTTTAACCAGCAACACATGACTAATTCAAGCTTGAAAGTTCTTACCAATGGTTCCTATACCATAAATTCTACCTTTTAAGTCATCACCAAAGGAAACGATACCTCCTTTTTTCTTGTCCAGTTGAGCAAACAACACTTCGTTTCTAATCATGTGCCTTGAGCAACCATTGTCCATAAACCAGGGTTCCTTCTCCTTTAGTTGAGCTCTTGAACATGTGTCTTTTAGATTCAGCTCAACCTGCAAAACAAATTTTTAGTTTTTCTTAATAAGTACCCATACTTTGATAGGTCCTTGAAGGTTAGCTGCAACATAAGATCCTTTTGGAACCCAAATTTTTCTAGTTTTCTGCATGCTTTTATTATTATAACAGTCATAAGATAAATGCCCTTGTTTTCCACAATTATAACATATAAATGAAGCATTATCAGAATTTTTCTTAAAATATGTGTTCCCCATTGATGTTTCTTTCCTCAAACTTTTAAGATTAGCATTTTCTTCAACTGCCTTTTGCAAGGCTTCTATTCTATTTTCCAATTCCAATTTTAGAGTTTCAAAATTTGTTTTTGAATGCTCTAATTCAATTTGTAGAAAATTTCTTTACTCAAAAACAAAATTGAAGTCATGTTTTATTTTTTGCAAATCAGTCTTAAGAGATGCAATTTTTGTTCTCAAAGTTTTATATTTTGATGCAAGTTTCTCAAACTCATCATAAAGACATTCATACTCCTCTTGTAGTTCATCAATTAAGATATCATAAAGGAATAAAGATACCTCGGATTCATCATCCCTTGCCATCATACATAGATTAGCTCTTTCTTCCACCTTTTCTTCTTCATCATCAGAACTTGAGGTATCACTATCTGACCAAGTTGCAGCCACCATTGCTTTCTTCGATTTTCTGTTTTTCTTGGGAGTTTCCTCCTTCAGCAAGGGGCATTCTGACCTGAAGTGTCCCGGCTTCTTGCATTCAAAGCATACAAGCTCTTCCTTTTTGTTGGACTCATTTTTATTTTTGGTTTTTCATGAAGAGCCTTAATCTCTTCTATAACCTCTCTCAGCCGATCTTCGGTTTCTTTGCCCCATAAGCTTTCTAAACCTTTTTGCAACCATAGCTAGTTCCTCATCATCATCATAGGATAAACTATCCAATGCTTCTTCTAGGATGCTTGCTTTTAAGGCAATGCTTTTCTTCTTTTCTTTAGCATCTATTTTGTCTTCTTTATCCTCTTTCTTGAGTTCTAGCTTGTGAGTGAGAAGAGAACCGTAAATTTCATCCAGAGTTATAACATTTAAGTCCTTGGCTTCACGGATGGCAGTCACCTTAGGCTCTAAATTTTTGGGTAGGCTTCTAAGAAGTCTTTTAACAATTTCATGTTTAGGAATTAGTTTGCCTAGCTGGCTTAATTTATTTGTAATGTTTGTGAATCTATCTAGCATGCTGGTGATATCTTTACCAGATTCCATCTTAAACATCTCATAATTGTGGGTTAAGAGAGCTATCTTGGACTCCTTGACTTGTGAAGTTCCTTCATGAATAATTTTAAGTTTATCCCACACTTGTTTAGCTGTGGTACAGCTTGACGCCTTGTTGAATTCAGTGGGAGTTAAAGCACAATGCAGTGTATTGATTGCCTTAAATTTGTTTAGACTCTTTTTGGTTTCAACTTCTGTCCATTCAGACCTTGGCTTAGGAATTATCTCGTTGGTTACAACATTTAAGGTTAAAGGAATAAAGGGACCATTAGTTATGACATCCCACATCTCATAATCTATTGCTCTAATGTATATTGACATCCTAGTACTCCAATACGGGTAATTTGAGCCATCAAACAGAGATGGTCTCTTTATGGACTGTCCCTTAGCAACTATAGCTTTTTGAAGAGCCATTTGAATCTTCCCAAGGGTGTTAGACTTTAATAACATGGGTTAGATTCTGATACCACTTGTTGGTCCCAAGTAAATGTGCTAGAAGGGGGTGAATAGCACATTTTGGCTCTTACTAAGATTGACTTCTAATTGGGGACAAATGCAAGATAAAAGAAAGATTTAAAGATGAATGAAAAACTAAAAACAGAGCAGACAATCACACAAAAATTTATAATGGTTAGGTCATAGACCTACATCCACTACCTTGATTGTTCAACTAAGGATTTTCCAAACTAATCACTATGAACGGTGAAATTTACAAGCTTTCACCAAGCTTTTATAATAGCTTTTACTAGGCTCAGCCAAAACCTTTCACAATGGTTTTTACCAAGACCAACCAAAACCCAACAACTAACTTTTCTAGGCTAAGTTAGAACTTATACACTTAATCAAGTAATGCAAGCTTGAATAAATTTTCTTAGAGTGTCTCGCACACTCTAAGAATACAAGGAGAAGAGAAATAAATGTGTATCTATGATCACTGACTTGATCTAAGTGGTACAAAGTGAAGTGCTTATCTCAAATACAAAGATAAGAGTGAAGTGCAGTAAGAGTGCAGAGAGTTTTTGCTAGTTTTTCAGCTCTTTTTGCTCTTGGAAGCCTTAATTGCATTTCTAGCCGTTGGGAGCCTCTTAAATACTTGAAAAATCAGCTCTGATAGGTGTTAAGTAGTTTTTGACCGTTGGAAATAGTTTGGTGGCAGTTCTGGCCGTTAATCTGTCTTCTAGTGCTCAATTCAAATTTTCTGACAGAATGATCTTAGTTAACTAACCGCGCTCTTAGTCGACAAGTCATTTTTGTCTTTTGATCTCAGTTTCTAGCAGTAAGCACTTAGTCGACTAACTTACTTTTTAGTCGATTAAGTTATTTTTGTCTTGAAGCCCAGATTTCTGGCAGTAAGCTCTTAGTTGACTAACTTACTTCTGGGTCGACTAAGTCTTTTCTGTCTCTCAATCCCCTTGAATCCCCTTGAGCCCGTCAACTTCTTATTTGAATTTTAGCTAACTAATACCTTTCATTATCCAACTATAGACTTCTATTTTGTTGATCAATTGTGGCTCCTTATTCATATGATTTTAGATATGTGCCTTTGAATGATTTATCTATTTTTGGCATACAAATTTTTGTCCTGCACTTTCAAGTAGAAATATTAGACACAAATGAATGAGAATGTTTTATTATCATAAAAAACTAATGGAGCCAACAATTTCATCTGAATCTTGTCTCTCTCTCTCTAAACTTACTTCAATGGATTGAGTTGCTAACCTAGAATCCAAAGCTATTTATGAGTCTTTGTCGAGGTTCTTACAAAAATATCTCCCCCAATTAATTTACAATATGTCTATGCAAATTAAATTAAAGATAAACTCATTAAGTTCAAGCTCTAATCTTGGCTACATACAACACATAAGTATATGTATATTCTATATGCAAACCAAATCAATCATCCCATGCAATTGAAATTGAACATATGCTATTCCATTCATGGACTACTCTAAACTCCCTTTATCAAGTTACATTTAGGTTTTCAAATCAATCTAATTGGTGATCAAGTAATTAGAAGCATTAAACACAGAATTGGAATAAACAACTCATTTTTCATTGAAAAAAAGCAAAAGAGATGTAAAGAATTCAACTACATGTTGAGTTCAACTGCAATCCTAGAAAAAGTAAATTAGTTTATGCTTAAAAATAAAAACATACTCCAAAGAAATTTAACCATTGTAACAATTTAAGAGAAACTAAGAATAAAAAGAAAAGAATAGAAAACTAAAGATCTGTCAAATCTTCAATCTTCAATCTTGCACAATCTTTCTTGCTTTCTTGGTTGTTTTGTGGTAGCTTTTCTCTAAAGAAAGCCTAGTAAAAACCTTGCTTTTGATTGCCTTAAAGTTGCTATAGTGCTCGGTTAATTTCCTTCAAGGGTGCCATGGCCTTGCTTCACCAGCATCGTGGCACCATGCTCTTGGTTTTAGTATGGAGCTTTAGGCATCAAGGGTGCCATGGCCTCCCTCTCTCGAAGGTCGTGACCTTCGTTTTCCATCGCTGCTTTATGTAGAAACTAACACAATATACCTTCTTATGATGCAATTTTCACCTTGTTCTAATCCAAATTGGGGAAAATGGTAATTGAAAGCTATAACCCTATCTCTTATCTTTCTAATGGTTCAAGAATCACATCATTTGGACTTTTGGATTGAAATATATGCTCAGAATACCACAGCATGTATGAACGAAGCCATCACCATACTTGCACGAATTAACACCAAATAAGGTCTTTTCATCAATTTTCCTACAAAAGCAATCAAATTAATCAGAGATAACTAAACTTAAAATAAATTAATGCAATTTAACATAAAATTAAACTAAAAGAACTAAAACTAAACTACCTAACATGCATCTGAACTGAAATAAGAAAAACAACTAAAATATTAAATTTCAAACCTAAAACCTCAATGACTTAACTACTTAAGCACCCAAAATGTGACAAAATAACTTTATATGGTAGAGTTATTGCACTCCCAAACTTAAGATTTTGTTAGTCCTCGAGCAAAACTAAAAATAAAAGGAAATAACATAGATGAAAAACATAACTAACTCGAAGTAAGTTGCACCAAATCAATGATCACCTTTAATTTCCTCATAAGTTATCCCCTATTCTCAACTCAAAATATAACATAAATACTATCCAAGTTCACATTTCAATTCAAATGCAAGTTGATTCTCAAATGGATTCCCGCGTGTGTGCATAATCTTTTACCAAGAACATCATGTCATCTGGATAAGTTTATACTCATGCAAAATTCAAACTAGTGCTAGAGTTCCATATGTTTGCTTTTCATCTCTCTCTACTAATGTAGACTAACACTTAATCAAAGATCCATAGGGCTTTAATTAGCTTGTAATATATAGCTGGGGTCAAGGTCAAATATGGGATATAATGTAGCTCAAATCTCTCTAAGCACATAATTATTCTAGGACCTATTCAAGCTTAATTTTCATTATACAAGTTCACCCTTTTTCTTTTTTTTTATTCACATTTTTTCATTTATCAAACACTTTGTTCTTTTGATTTTCATCCCTTTCTTTCTTTACACATTTAAAACCCCCAAACTTATTTCTTTCTATTGTAGATAGCGGGGTAAATTCTAACACATTCGAACTTTTTTTGCAATTCCACCTTTTTACTTTGTTCTACATTTAGCTCAAATATTTCCTAAAATGATATACATACTAAGGAATAAAAGGTGCAAAATTGAAAATAAAATCAAAAGCTAGGCAAAATTAATTATGTGCTTAAAAAAGAAAAGGAAAATTGAGCTCAAAGGGATAAACTAAGGATAAATTATACAAAGGTTGGCTAGAAAGGCTCGAACAATCCAAAGATGGCCTAAATCATCTCTTTCACTAAGTATTGCCTAAGATTTCACTTCGAGAGAGAATCAAATAAATTCTAGAACTCAAGACATAATTCAAAAATTCACATTCAAATAAACCTTCTCTAATTGTGCACAATAATTCCTAACAGAAGATATGGTGCTCAAGTTAATGAAAATCACATTCTAATAATGATACATGAAAATTTTACAAAAACTCAAATAAAATTCACATTTGGGAAGAATCAAGATAAGAATATAACTAGGTTCTTATCATTGGATAGGTAAATCAACTAATTGGTACAACTATCTCTAGTGAAAATTTTCAAAACTTTCAAAAAATTAAATGATGAACAAGCTAAATTAACTTAACATCTAAATGCAAAATATTAAATTCAAACTTAAAAACTGAAAAGTTTCCCTTAAACTTAAATCTAACATTGCCCTCAATGTTAAAAAACTAAAGAAGAAAGGTAACAAAAATACTCCCCTGGAAATGGAGAGACCTTAATCTTCCTCCCCATCTTCATCATTATCTCTGACTTGAGGAGTAGCCAGTAGGGTGGGGGAAGTGTCCATGTCTAATCCCATGTGGACTGCACAAGCTCTAAACATCTACTCAAGTGCTTAGTTGCACTCTGCCTAGTAGGAAAATTGTTGTGCGCTCTGCAATTCTAAGCGTTTTATCTTTTGAGGTAGAGTTAAATTCTATGATCGGGGTCTAGGTGGCGGGTGGTGCAAGTGAAGAACTACCCCTAGCAACAGAGTACTCATGTGCATAAAATTCGTGAATAATCCTAACATCAAGAGGAACTTTGGGATGTAAGAGTTTTTAACTACTATCCCATATAACTCTAACTTGGCGGCATAAAGCAGTGATCAATGAAGGATACCAAAGTCCATCATGGGGTGAACGGGCTGTAAGGATAATATTATTGAAGATCAACTGCCGTATATCAATTGCAATAAGTTGAAAAGGGTCTCAGCCTACTAGAAATGCCTAGTAGAGATTTTCATCTAATAGTGAGGGCTATTATTACGAAAAATTAGTGGGAGAATCAATGTAAGATTTAATACCTCGTCTTAAATTGGTTAAAAACATGAAAGACTAATATAAATACTTTTTCTATATTTATAGGTTGTTAGAATGGGTATAATGATTATTGCTCCTTTGCTTGGCATACTTGATGCCATCAGCCCAAAATGTTTATACCGGTATATCACCTTAAGAAAAGTTCTCGATAAATGAAAAGGTGTAATCTTGACAAGTAAAGTGATGACTTTAAATATGATTAAGCTTAAACTTTCTACTACTAATCCTAAATCTTGGATAATGGATGTAAGATTTAGATCACATTTTTCTACTGACATAAAGGCTTTAAGGGATACTAGAAGGCTTGAAAAAAATGAAGTAGTCCTAAGAGTAGGCAATGGTGTGAGAATTGTGGCAGTTGCCGTTGGGACTTATGATCTAATTTTACCATTAGATCTAAAGTGGATTGATGTAATCCCATAAAGCATGGATTTCAAAAATTTTCTTTTATAAAAGAAGAAAGCAATCCAATTACACAAACGGAAACACACATCATTCTTATTGCAAGTAACATAATCACATCCTAAAAATAAGAATCTATTAAGTAAGAAAAAAATGTACCTTTTTTTTAAGATTCTTATTTTTGGACACCACCACACCAACGATTGATTTCTCAACCAAACAAGTTTACCACTTACTCTTAAAGAATGCTTTCAACTTGAACCTTGAGTGGACAAGCTGTGGAATACTAGACTACAAGATGACAATCGATTTTGTCTCTCATTTCTTCCTAAAAATTAATGGCTATTTTTCTTCCAAAAAATTTAGCCAAGAATGGGAGAGAGGAAAAGAGATATGGCAAAGTTAGGATGAAGAGAGAAATATCGGCTAAAACTTTTTCAAAAAAAGTACGTACTTTTTTTTTCCAATCTCTTCTTTTTTTATTAAACTCTTGCCTCAAAGGTTTAATCAATATCAAATAACTTTGAATCAATCTTGACCATCTATTTAGAGTTATGGAAGCATCAAACATGCTCCATAATGATCAACATTAAAATTAAAGAATAAATAATTTAATTCTTTAATTATCATTTAGAATTATTGATAAAATAAAACTCCTTGTTGAATAATAACTCTTATTTTATTATTATCCATCTTTATTTAAAAAGAATTAATAATAAATAAAAGAGTGATAGTCAAACATGGAGTCTCCTTTTATCAACATAGATGTCTAGATTCATTTTGCAGGAATCCTTTAGCATTATCGTAACTTAAGACAACTTTTGTCTTTAATTAATATGAAATATTTTATCTTGTCTAAATTGAAACAAATATGTTTTCTTGTCTAGATTAAGATAAAAAATATTTTTCTTGTCTTAAATGAAGACAAACATATTTTCTTGTCTAAATGAAGACTAAACATGATTTTTTGTCTAAATGAAGACTAAACATGATTTTTTATCTAAATTAAGACAAAACATGTTTTCTTGTCTAAATTAAGACAAACATGTTAAAGCTGTCATTTTTGTACACAATTTAATTAATCAAATAAAACATGCATTCCAACTTAAACAAGTTGAATTCCATGAAGCTAAGTGAGGAATCTATTTGGACATAGATATTCCAAGCTCTAATAAACTTAGAATTATTCATAATCTTAGTAAAAATAATTCAAGCTTATTAACCATGAAATCACTCCACCATAGATTCATGGATATACTCTTGGATTAACTATAATTACAATAAATAATTCAATACTTGAAATTAATTATTAGTCGTCTAATAGCAAACCTTATATTGTGAACCCTCATAACCATCTAATGACAAAAGGTGAATTTACCGTTTCACCCTTTATGTCAATTTGGTCCCATAGTCTCAAATTTTATCCAATTAGTGGTTCAATTCTGTAAATCTAATCTTTTGAGTATTCAGATGCGATGAGTAGCTAATTCATCAATCCACTAGGCCTAGATTAAGCACTAATCTTCCTAAAATCACTAGAAGTGATGTTAATGTTATGAACTCTATTATTTGGATATATGTTCCCAGATGTTCATCTGGATTATAATCCCAACATGCAGAGTCTAGATCAATACTTTATGATGATCATGCTCGTGGTATATCAAAGATTATAAGGAGATTAAACACGAGTTTACTATTCATTTGGATTTCAGTTCTACTATAAGCAAATGCATAAGTGTGAGAGCATGATTTAAGTAACGGTTAAACTTAAATTTGATTCCCACATGATTCCAGTTCATGTTATAGTTTCATTACTGAAAGTCAACTATTTCGATGATTTGAGACTCATCATTCCCTTGAAATGAATCACATTCGCTCATTGGAAGTGATCTGGACACTACAGCCTTAACACAATAAAGTGACCAGCTTTATTATATGATTGTGAATAATTTTTAGATTCAATTAAAATACATGTCTCCTATGTATGACTTTTCATACAAATGTATTTTAATATCTCGATAAAATCATGGTACTTTAATAATTAGATAACAAATGCTTAATTAAAACAAACTCTTTGTCTTATTATCAAAATGTACTTTCATTACAAATAAACTAAATGAAATTAAACATAAGAATATACTTGCTTTCCAGGGCACCATATTCTCAAAATTCTTAACACAAACCACTAGAATAAGTGCTAAGTTGACCCTCATCCTCTACATCATCGATGAAAATCGGTTCATCGATTATGTCTTTTCTAACACACTAATTGTTCTTGAGAACGAATCCTAGCTTGTTAATGGTGTGTTCATCAATCGGGCAAAACAAAATGTGTGACATCGGTGTACCACATTTGGTATCTACCTTAAAGTTGTCAAGAATCTTGCTCAAAGCCATACCATATGATAGCGTTTTAATGCCCCTACTGAGGGTCCTTAACATATCATCCATAATGAGTCTCGTAAGGTCAATCCTATGGTTTTTCTTGATATGATAAATGAACCAAAGGTCCTCACCCATTACAGTGGAGTAGTTGAACCCCTGAGGTCAGATAGTTTTAAAGGTTAAAAGTGTTAAAAAACAGTTTAAACACATTAAAATTGAGGAAAACACGATTGAAGTGAAAGGATTTGAGAGAATAATGGATGGGGCATCACAGGTTTGGGAAGAAATGTACGATCAGGCTGCTTAAAATAAGTTGTCTATCTATAGATCATGAGTATCAACTAATTGATAAGGCTAAACATTTTTATTTTTGGCTACTAATCGCTATCTATCAATAGATAGGGCACAGACTTTTCATTTTTGGTTTCTGTCTTCTATTAATCAATAGTTATGATTGATCTATCTATAGATAGGCCACAAGGGGGTTTGATATGGGCCTACGAAAGTTATCTATCGATAGACAATGTTGATCTATCAATAGATGTCCTTAGGTGGCTTTGAAAAACAGAGTTTTGACTTTCAAAAATGAGCAAGAAGGTCCAGAATTGAGTTTTTTTATCAAGGATGAGTTCATAACTTGTGCAAAAACACTTGAAGCAATATTTGGACCTAGTGCAAGTAAGATTTTTGGATTAAAACTTGGATTTTTCCAAAAATTTGTTCTCTTCCACAAGTTTTGAGGTATTTCTTGAATTGGATGGCTATGCACATGTATGCAAAATAAGTGATGAATGCATGAACATATCTTACATCAAATTTGCAGAAACATACATCTTAATATGAAAACAATCATTTCGCACATTTATCATCTACATCATCACAAAGTCAATAATGTTCAAAGTAAAGGATGCACTTCATCAACTTAAATTTTTCACATCAAAATCCATTAAGAGTATCCAACATTTCATCATCTAATTCATCTAAGGTGGATTCATAATACCGAATTCATTTTTTATTTGGCAAAATTATTCTCTATCAAGAGGTTTAGTGAAATATAAGCTAATTGGTCTTTGGTACCAATATATTCGAGAACAATGTCTTCTTTTTGAACATGGTCTCTAATGAAATGATGCCTTATTTCTATGGGTTTATTCCTAGAGTGATGAATGGGGTTTTTTGTGAGATTTATGGCACTAGTATTATCACATATAATTAGAATTCTTTTCATACTTAGTCCATAATTTTTTAATTATTGCTTCATCCTTAGCACTTGAGCACAATAACTCTCGACAAGCATATACTTAGCTTCAGTAGTGGATTAAGCTACACTATTTTGTTTTTTTGAAAACCAAGAGATCAACATACTACTTAAAAATTGGCATGTATCAAATGTGTTTTTTCTATCTATTTTGCATTTACCAAAGTTGGCATCTAAATATGAACAAAAATCAAAAGTAAAACTCCTTGGATACCATGTTCTTAAATTAGTTATGTCTTTTAAGTACCTAAAGATTCTTTGGCAGCACTTAAATGAGGTTTTCTAGAAGATGATTGAAACCTAGCACATAACCTTACACTAGAGCTTATGTTTGGTCTACTAACAGTTACATAAAGAAAGGATCCAGTCATGGGTCCATAAAGCTATTGATCAACGGATTTACCTTTTTCATCCTTGCCAAGCATTCTTAACGTGCTTCTTGGTGTGTGGTATGTTCTTGTGTTTTTCATACGAAACTTCTTGGCCATGTCTTTTATATACTTAACTTGACTTATAATTGTGTCATCTTTCTTTTGTTTAATTTACAGTCCAAAAAAGTAGTTTAGTTCACCCATCATGCTCATCTCAAATTCTCCTTACATGGTCTTAGCAAACTCTTGACAAAAAAGTTCATTAGTAGCACCAAAAATAATATCATCAATATAAACTTGCACAATTAAAATGTCTTTGCCTTTACTTTTGATAAAAAAAGTTTTATCAACTTTCCCTCTATTAAAATCATTTTTGATTAAGAATTTTGATAAAGTCTCATACCAAGCTCTAAGAGCTTGCTTTGAACCATAGAAGGCTTTTCTTAATCTAAAACATGATTTGGAAAACTAAGATTCTCAAAATTGGGGAGGTTGTTCAACATTTAGTTCTTAATTTACGAGTCCATTTAGAAAAGCACTCTTCACATCCATTTGATATAGCTTAAAATTTATGTAGCATGCAAAAGCTACAAGTATTCTATTAGCATCTAGTCTAGCTACCGAGCATAAGTCTCATCATAATCAATTCCTTCCTCTTGACTATATCTTTTGGCAACTAACCTAGCTTTGTTTCTAGTTGTGGCTCCATTTTCATCCATTTGGTTCCTAATGACCCATTGAGTACCTACAATTGGATAATCATTTAGCCTAAGAATTAACTCCCATACTTGACATCTTTCAAATTGATTTAATTCATTTCGCATAGTTAGTATCTAATAGTCATCATATAAGGCTTCATTAATATTTTTAGGTTCAATGTGAGAAATAAAGGCAACATACTGGCAAACATTTTGAACTTTAGCTCTAGCTTTTACCCCTTGATTAGGATCACCAATGATTTTACTTCATCAACATCTTCTTTTACCATTGGATAACTAGGCTCACATTCTTTAAAAATTTGTGTAATTTGTTGCTTTTTTTTTGTGATGCTTCTTCATTCACTTTGAATCCTTCAATATTGAGATCAAGCTCTTCAATTTGTTCTTGAAGGATACCTACATCATCATTATAGTTTTCCATTTTAGGAGGAAGGTTAGAATCATCAAATAAAACATGAATAGATTCTTCAACAATTAATGTCCTCCTGTTAAACACTCTATAAGCTTTAAAAGTTAAAGAGTATCCTAGTTTGTCATTCTCCAACTTTGATAGATGGTCTGCTACTTGATTTTCTATGTCTTTTCTATCTCTAATCTTTAAATCAAATTTTTGTAGCAAAAGTATCCATCTTATCAATCTTGGCTTGGCATCCTTTTTAGAGATCAAGTACTTGATGGTTGAATGATCTGTGTAAACAATTACCTTAATACCAACAAGATAAGATTAAAATTTATTAAAAGCAAAAGTAATGACAAGAAGTTCTTTTTCAATGGTATCATAATTCTTCTGAGTCTTGATCAATGTTTTGCTAGCATAATAAATAGAATTAAAAATCAGATCTCTCCGTTAGCCTAAATTGCACCCACTGTGTCATGGACTACGCTCCTTCGCCTAAGTATGCGATAGTTAGTGCAACACTTGAGTAGACCCTTTCACACAAGCCAGCCAATACTCGATTATATTTGTTCCAACAATAACAATAGCAATAAATCAGACTAAGAGAACTCGCATCAAAATCAAAAGGCATACAAAATGCCATATATGCAACCACTTAGTCATAATAAGGAAAAATGTTTCATTACTATGAAATTAATTACAAAAGGACCAAGACACGCCATCGTGGGGCCATAGGGGCAGCCCTAGATGATTCTTTACAAACATACCTTTATTAGTGAGGTAGCCCAATAATCCGCCAACTGATCAGCCCTTATAAAGAGTTTACAAGATTTTACAAGAATTATACCAATAGCCATTACAATGCTTGAAATGAGGACATTCATTTTCTAAAGGGTCTCCCCCTCTAAAGACTTAACAAGTTTTTGTGGAGGTGTCACCACGAGAGATTACATTGTTTGAAGAAGGGACATTTCCCTTACAGGTACAAAAGACTCAATCTCTTAGACAATTCTACTCTATTATAATCTAATACAAGGTTGGCTCATGACATCCTCCCTCACTCAATCTGTCGATGTCCTCGTTGACTAGTTAGCTTGAAACTCTTCAATCTTCTGCTGGAAGGCACGGAGGTCTACTACCTTCTCCCAAGTGATTTCATCTGGCCCCAAACCTTCCCATTTCACTAGATACTCCTATGTCGGTCGTCGGTTGATGGTAGTCATCCTTTTTGCCAAAATCTCTTCCACTCGGCGCTGTGATGGTGGCTTGGTGCTGATGGTGGCTTTTATGGCTTGACTTTTGCTTGCATCTACTGGATCTACATGGAATGACTTTAGATTGTTGACATGAAACACGAGGTATACCTTCATCCACTTGCGTGGATCAATCTTGCAGAAAGTCCTCCCCACCCTAGCTACCACTAGTATTAAACCTTCTTACTTCCCTACTAGTCTTCGATCTCTCTTCCTCAGGAATCGAAGTTGTACAGGTACCAACTTCACCAGCACCAAGTCTCCCATCTTAAAATGTTGCTCCCTTTGACCTTTATCGACCTACTCCTTCATCCGGTTGAAGGTTTTCTTTAAGTAAGCTCTAGCAATTTTAGTGTTTTGCTTCCATTCCTTAGTAAAGTTAAATGCCTGTGGGCTCTTTGCAGTAGACAACTCCACTGAAGTATAGGAAGTCTAGGTTGTTATCTAGTGATGACCTCAAAAGGGGTTCTATTGGTGGTTGAGCTCTTTTGTGAGTTGAAACATCGTTGAGCTACATCTAGTAGGTTGGGCCAATTCTTCTGGTTTGCCTGTACAAAGTGTCATAGGTATTTTTCCAATAACCCATTGAAGTGTTCTGTCTAACCATCTATTTGTCGATGATAACTAGAAGATACATTGAGTTCTGACCCCAATAACATGAATAGCTCTTTCTAGAAAAAGCTGGTAAACCTTGGATCTATGTCACAGATAATGTTTTTCGGAACACCCCAATATTTTACCACATGTTTAAAAATCGTGTGAGTCGTTTTTTCTGCAGAGCCAAACTTCTGTACTGGAATGAACACTGCATACTTGGAAAATCGATCCATCACTACCAAGATAGCTTTCATATCTCTCACTTTAGGAAACCATACAATAAAGTTTAAAGAAATACTTTCCCACGTTTGGTCAGCACGGGTAGAGGTTTGAGCATTGCCATTGGTCTCTATCTATCTACTTTGTCTTGCTAGTAGATGAAGCATGTCTTCATATAATCCATCACATCTTGTCACATATGAGGCCAATAGTAACCTTATTTCAGTAGTGCATTAGTTCGCTACCAACCTAGATGTCCTGCCCAAGGAGTGTCGTGGCATTCCTGCATTAATTTTTACCTAAGCTCTCCCGCTCTTGGGACAAATATGCAGGGTCCCTTTGTTAGTAGGAGTCCATTTTCCACCCAAAAGTATTTCAACTTTCTGTTCTTCACCAACTTTCTAATAACCATTACTTGGGGGTCTCGATGCAAATTTTTCTCAATCAGATTACAGATGCTTGGGGTCACTCTATCGGCTGTCACTGGCACGATCACCTTTAGAGTTGCAAATTCAACCTTCCTATTAAGGGCATATACTACACGGTTCAATTTTTCAACTTTATGCTTGAAGGAGAAATCAAACTCGGCTAGAAATTCTTGCCATCTCTCTTGCTTAGCGATAAGTTTTTGCTGTGTGAAGAAAAGACTCACAGATGTATTATCAATCTTAACCACGAATGATGATCCTACCAAATAATGTCGCCAGGCCAGTAGACAATGAATCACTGCAAGTAGTTCTTTCTCTTGTGCTGTGCATCTCTTCTTAGCTTTATTCAACTTCCTACTTTCAAATGCCACAGGGTGTCCTTCTTGTAGCAACAATCCTCCAAGGGCAAAGTCTAATGCATTTGTCTGTACCTCGAAAGGCCTTCCAATATCAAAAAGCAATAACATAGGATCAATCATCATCGTGTCCTTCAGACTTTCAAAAGCTTATTGGCACTACTGCGTCTAGTTCCACTTTTATCCCTTTTTTCAGCAATTCTATTAGTGCTACTGTTCTTTTTTAATATCCTTCCACAAATCTCTAATAATAGTTGGCTAGCCCTAAGAAATAATAAAGTTCCGTCGTATTCTTCAGGGTGGCCCATTCTTTGATAGCTTAACCTTCTGCATGTCCATTCGAATGTGCCCTTGTTCAATTATATGACCAAGAAAATGGATTTTGGTTTGTACGAATGCACATTTCTCCTTTTTTACATATAACTGGTGGTTGTGTAGCCTTTGAAAGACCTACCGTAAGTGCCCTTATTGTTCTTTTAAAGTCGAGCTATACACCACAATATCATCTAAGTAGACCACTACAAACTTGTCTAGATAATCATGAAACACTTGGTTCATCAGTGTGCAAAAGGTAGCAGGAGCATTGGTTAGTCCAAAAGGCATAACAAGAAATTCAAATGCACCACACCGTGTTACATAGGTGGTTTTCGGCTCATCTCCCTCGACCACTCTCATTTAATGGTAACCTAATCTCAAATATAGTTTGGAGAAGTACTCTGCACCACTGAGCTGATCAAAAAGATCTGCTATAAGAGGGACAAGATATTTATTCTTAACTGTGACTTTATTCAAAGCCTGATAATCCACGCATAATCATAGACTCCTATCTTACTTCTTTTGAAAAAGTACTAGGGCGCCAAAAGGTGCTTTTGATGGTCAGATGAATTCGACTCGAATCAGTTAGTCTAGTTGTTTCCTTAACGCCAATAACTTTAGGGGAGCCATCCTGTATGGCCTTTTTGTAGGCAACTTCACTCTTGGAAGTAATTCTACCTCGTGATCGACAGCTTGTTAAGGTGGTGAGACCCTTGGTAGTTAGACCCTTGGTGGTTGTTCTAGCATCATATCTTAAAATTCTTCTAAAACCAGTTTCACTTCTTCGGGTATTGGGTTTCTGTTATCTTCACCTTTGTAAATGGGCATGGCTACGTAAAAGGACTCACCTTTCTTAATCCCTTTCTTAAACTGTATAACTGATATCATCTTCTTCCCGCTCTTAGGAAGGATTGTAATTGGTACCACACATGGCCGTTCACCAAAAAACATTAAACAACTTGTAGTAAGGAAAGGGATGGCTTGAGCTTTCATCATAAAATCCAAGCCTAAGACAAAATCAAAAATCATCTATAGTGGCTACAGCCAAGTTTACTTTCCCTTCCCAAAAGCCAATCTTAATCTTTACGTCTTTAGCATTCCCCATTATAGCTGAAGCTAGCGAGTTAATTGTTTCCATCTATCTAAAATCCTTCTCAACTTTAAGACCACACCTCTTTGCCTCTCCCGAGGTGATGAAAATGTTTGAGGCCCCCATGTCGAGCATGGCTTTTGTACTTTTCTCATTCAGCAACACCTCAACATATATTAGACCTTGTTGGGGCTCTTTCTCCATCTTTTCTAGTTGAGCTTGCAAAGTGCTGAGGAAACGAATAAAACTCATTCATGCTGGCTCTTTCTCAGCTTGTTCGATTGTGGTGTGGGGTGGAGGTGTCTCAACATTGGCAGTACATATGGCACTGAAAGCTGCTCGATAAAGATAGTCAGCTACTCGATGAGGTTCCTTGCATAGAAAACAAGATATCGGTGACCATGGCTTGTTTGTCCTCGATTAGGGTGAATCTCTAACAGAAGGTCTCCTATCACCACCCCCACTTGAGGGTCTACAACTCTTAAAAATTTTGCCCGACTATTTGAGCTAGAGCTACTAGTCTTGGATGGAGGGTATTTTCTTTTGTTAGAGTTTTCACTATAATCAGTAAGGCGCTCAGTAGCCGCCATTGCTGAAGCCACATCCTATACCCTTTGTCACTGTAACTCCATCCTCGCCCATGGTTTTTGACCCTCAAGAAAATGAAACAGTCTATCTTTTTTAGTCATATCCTTGGTATCTAGCATTATAGTAGAAAAATTCCTCACAAACTCCTGCACTAATCTCGTTTGAGACAACTCTCGTAGTTTTCATCGCGTCATATACTCCACATTCTTAAGGAAAAATTGATTTTTCAATTCCTACTTTAGATCCACCCAAGTGTTGATATGGCATTCACCATCAATGAATTTGGAATGCCACCACAACTTTACGTCCTGAGCAAGATACATTGAAGTCATTGCCACTTTGTGCTCCTCCGACTCTGTGCGCACAGATCGAAAATATTATTCCATATCAAAAAAGAAGTTCTCTAACTCTTTAGCATCTCGGACCGTTTCATATCGCTTGGGTTTCGACACTTTGGCCCTTTTTCCTTGATCTTCGAAACCCCCACTAGCATTACCTGCAACAACAACCAAAAGATTTACCTAAGCTTTCAATTCTCCAATCTTGCCTTGGAGAGTGCTAAATGCATCCCTAGTATCATCGCTTAAGGTATTAATCATCTTGGATAGTTCCCGTTGGACTGTCTCAATTTCGTCTACTCATTCATGCGGAACCATCTGAGCCTTTATTACGACCACTGCGACCTCTAGCTCATTCATCCTCTGATGGTCCTCTAGTGCACTCCATGTGTTCTTCATTTTACACTTTAGATTATCACGTCTTGCTCGTGCTCTGATGCCAATTGTCACGAACTATGCTCTTTCGCCTAATTATGCGATGATTCGTGCGGCACTTGAGTGGACGTTTCCACGTAAGTCAGCCAATACTCGATTATATCTATTCCAACAATAATAATAGCAATAAATCAGAATAAGAGAACTCGCATCAAAATCAAAAGACATACCGAATGTCATATATTCAACCCCTTAGTCATAATAAGGAAAAATGTTTCATTAATATGAAATTAATTACAAAGGGACCAAGACATGCCATTGTCGAGCCATAAGGGCAGCCCTAGATGATTCGCTATAAACATGCCTTTACCAGTGAGGCAGCCCAACAATTCATTGACTGCTCACCCCCTATAAAGAGTTTACAGGATTTTACAAAAATTCTACCAATAGTCATTACAACGCTTGAAGTGAGGATATTCCTTTTCTAAAAAGTCTCCCCCTCTAAAGACTTAACAAGTTTTTGTAGAGGTGTCACCACGAGACATTACATTGTTTGAAAGAGGGACATTTCCCTTATAGGTATAAGGTTGGCTCATAACACACTACATAGTCACTAGCATCACACATAAGCTCACAAGGAAGGTTCCAATCTGGAACTATGATGGTTCATGCAGACACCAACTTTGTTTTCAATTTTAAGAATCCAGCATGACAAGCATCATCAAATTTAAAAGGAACATATTTCTCCAAAAGGTTACAAAGCAGTTCGAAAATTTTGGAGAAATCTTTGATGAACTGTCTATAGAACCCAGCATGTCCAAGAAAGCTTTGGATGCCTTTAACAGATGCTGGTGAAGGTAGCTTCTTGATTGTCTCAATGTTGGCTTTTATCAACTTTTAATCCTCTATTAGAGACTTTGTGTCCAAGAACAATGCCTTCTTGCACCATGAAGTGATATTTATCTCAATTCAACACTAAGTTTGCTTCTTTACATCTTTTGAGAACCCTAGCAAGATTAGAAAGACAATTGTCAAAATTATCACCAAAAATAGAAAAGTCATCCATAAATATCTCAAGGCATGTTTCCATCATATCTAAAAAGATTGCCATCATGCATCTTTGAAAAGTAGCAGGGGCATTACAAAGTCCAATCGGCATCCGTCGAAAAGCAAAAGTACCTTATGGGCATGTGAAGGTTGTCTTCTCTTGATCTTCAAGAGGTATCGCAATTTGATTATACTCAGAATATCCATCCAAGAAACAATAAAACTCCTTACCTATTAATCTATCAAGCATCTAATCAATGAATGGCAAAAAAAAGTGATCTTTCCTTGTGGCTTTGTTGAGCTTCCAATAGTCCATGCATACCTTCCAACCGGTCACTGTTTGTTCATGATAGGATTAAGTCTCTTTTAATACTCAAAGGTGGCTTTGTGGTTGTCCTCCAAAAAGATCTTGTGGATGAATATGGAAGGGTTCATTCCCTTAATGTCAACAATGGTCCATCCTAATGCCTTTTTACGATCCCTTAGTACTCGTAAAAGCTTTTCTTCTTTCACATTAGTAAAAGAAGATGAAACAATAACAGCAAGAGTAGATGCATTACCAAGAAAAGCATACCTTAAATAAGCAAGCAAAGGCTTAAGTTCCACTATAAATGGTTCTTTAATGGAAGGCTTAGCTAACAACGATGGAATAGAAGAAAGGTCCAAAAACTTAATTTAGGCTTTTAAAACCCAAGTTGGAGCATCCAACATATTCACACACTTAATGAACTCATCATCATCCCTCTCAACATTATAAAGTAAAGATGCCTCAAGTGGATCCATAAGATGGTTTTCAATAAATAGCTCACTAATGAAATTATATACCACACTTATAGGAAAACATTCATCAAAATTATTGGGAAATCTCAAAGCTCTATAAATATTGAAAGTTAACTCTTGGCTTTGAACCCTCAAAGTAAGCTTTCCTTTCTCAACATTAATAAGAGCTTTAACAATGCATAAGAATGGTCTCTCAAGTATGATTGGAACTTCTCGATCTTCTTCCATATTAGGAATAATAAAGTCCACTGGAAATATAAACTTATCAACTTTAACTAACACATCTTCAATAATTCTTCTAAGATATGTAAAAGATCGATCAACAAGTTTAACTGTCATAGTGGTGGGCTTAATCTCCCCCAAACCAAGTTTTTGATAAATTGACCAAGGCATCAAATTAATACCAGCTCTCAAATCACTCAAAGCCTTTGCAAAGAAATATGCACCAATAATGTAAAGAATAGTAAAACTACCAAGATCCTTGAGTTTGGGTGGAAGCTTGTTTTAAATGATGGCACTACACTCCTCAATAAGTGCAACTGTTTCAAACTCATCAAATCTTCTTTTCTTCATCAGAATATCTTTCAGAAACTTCACATAAGTAGGCATTTGTTCTAAAGCTTTAATAAAAGGGATATTAATGTGCAACTTTTTAAATACCTCTATAAACCTTCGAAGCTACTGATCAAGGTTATGTTTTTGAAAACTTGAGGAAAGGGTGGTGGTGGTGGTGAATTCATCTTAGCCTCTATCTCTTGACTTTGTTTCTATGCATCTTGTACTGTAGTTTCTTTCTTAACACACTCTACTTGAATTTCAGCTTGCTTACTATTACTCGATACCTATTTCCCACTCTTAAGAGTGATTGGCTTATAGTGCTCCTTACTTTCTCTCCTAAGAATAGTTTCCGTATCACTAGGTAAAGTCCTTTAGGCCCTATTGTTAATGGAATATACAAGTTGGCCCACTTGTGTCTCAAAGTTTCTTAATGATGCTACCTAATTATGAACGAGAGAATCAATCTTGGCCATGTACTACTTAAACAATTCTTCCACTATTGATTTTTTCTCTAGCATAGGAGCTCTAGCTTGAGGTGAAAAATCAAGGGGAAATTTGGCTTGAGAGTTGAGGAAGATACCTGATTATTATTCTAATAGAAATTAGGATGGTTTTTCTACCTCGGATTATAAGTGTTGGAGTATGGTGTTATGCTACTTATTTGGATTTCCAACAAAATGTAGTGATTCTGAATTAGCTAGGCAATGATCAATAGAATTTCCTTCCTTACATAAATCATGAGTAACAAATAGGCTTTGAACAGAATGAACCTCCAAAGTATCACATGTCTTAGATAATATAACTATCTATGCTGTCAAATCATTGATAGCATCCATCTTAAGAATACCAACTACTCTGCTAAGCACCAATCTCTCTTATGGCCATTGATAGTTGTTTGATGCCATTTCTTCCAATAGATCATAAGCCTCATCAATAGACTTTGCCATAAGAGCTCCTCTAGCAATGATATTAATCGTAGTTCGAATATAACCATTCAAACCATTATAAAATGTCTGTACCTAAAGCCACCTAGGTAGACCATGATGAAGGTAACACCGAAGTAAAATCTCGTATCTTTCCTAAGCCTCAGACAATGACTCAAAATCAAGCTACATGAATAAAGTGATATCATTCCTCATTTTTGTAGTCTTGGCCGAAGGAAAGAATTTAGCTAAAATCTTTTGAGCCAGATCATCCCAAGTAGTAATGGAGCTAGTTGGGAGAGAATTCAACCAGTTCTTTATCACGATCCAAACTCGGAGGCCATGACCTACACAAGAGCCCAAAAGACTAAGCCTGCAAGACTCGAGCAAGCCATACATCAACTTGGAAGAATATACTTGTATCATATCATAAACATTATTATGTCTTTAACTATTTTCCATATTAGTATATAAATATCAACATAACTACATTGAGTACTTTTAACACATGCCATGCATTGGCCATCAAAATAAGTCTTAACCATACTATTACATAACATCTCACAATTTTCACTACATAAGGTGACAAAATGCCTTCAATATAAACATCCCACACATGTCACCTGACCAACAAAGTGACTAATAATTCAAATCCCCCTACCGAATACCAAAAGTGCTAGAAATCGATTGACACTAACCACTCGTTTCACCGTATAGAAATCCCAACACTACTTATTTGTACATGGGAACAAAACATTAAGGTAAGTTCTCACTAACTCAGCATGTGGGAAATAACCATATGCATAACGGAAGCATCGTAAATATCATAAGCTTCAATATATGCAAATATACAAAATGCATATACATATTAAAATTACAAACCCATCGGAGCACACATTGCTCATATACAACTTACCAGTAGCTTCCGAGCATCCATATATCATCAACAAGACGATAACAAAAGAAAGGCCTCCTAGTAACAAGACACTTTCTGCATCATAGCCACCGATGGTAAACAAGACACAAGAATCACAACACTTTCTAACCAGACCATATCATTGTTTGAGATACATACATCGAACGACATCAGGTTATAATCAAGGAGTCTTCTCAGTAACAAGACACGTACTGGGCCGTAGCCGCTGACTGTAAACAAGACACAAGATTTGGCACTCTTGTCCACATAACATCATCCAAGATACATCCATCGAATGGCATCAAGTCATAATTGAGTCCTTATGTTAACAAGACACATACGGGGTCGTAGCTGCTAACGATAAAAAAGGCATGAGATTTAGCACTCATGTCCACATAACATCATCTAGGATACATTCATCGTATTGCATCAAGTCATAATCAATGAGTCCTCCCAATAACAAGACACATACGGGGTCGTAATCGCCAATGGTAAACAATACATGAGATATGGCACTCCTGTCCACATAAAATCATCCAAGATACATTCATTAAACAGAGACCATATCATAAAAAAGAAGTTCGCCTAGTAACAAGATACATCTAAGGCCGTAGCCACTGACAGTAAGCAAGACACGAGATCGGCATTCTGTTTCCACATATAATACCATCATCCAAGATATACTTATCGGACGGGCTCATTTACACTTCAGCTTATACCATAGCTCACTATATAACCATTATCGGATAAGCTCATTTACACTTCAGCTCATACCATAGCTCACTATATAGCCATTAATATTATACATACACTAATGAAGACAATATGCCAAGACAATCACATATATGACGCACCAAGCAATAAGCTTATGCAACAATTGAACAACTCATCACCATAACCATAGCCATGCTCATTGCTATAAAGTGGTTCATTCAACATATATCAGATCATCTCATCAAGTATAATACATTTATATCCCATGGCAGAACATTGATAACTGTATTATATCGAGTTATTTTGCCACATTTTAATTGACAAAAATAGCAAAGTTCTTGTATTTTTAAGTTAATTTTAGGTAGTTTTATGTTTTTTATTATTAAGTTTAATGCATGTTGGATTATTTTAATTTGACTAATTTTAGCTCATGTTCATGTTAAAGGTCCTAATTTAATCTGTCACTAATTTAGTCTTTATTTTGAAGGTTCTTGAGTGCATAAAGCTTCATGAAAGTGAACATTGCAAGGATGGTTAAGTATAGATTTTTACTAAACATGCTATGGTATTTTAAGCATAACTCACACTCCAAAAGTTCGATTAATGAGATCCTTAGATCACTAGAAAGCTAAAAGAAAGGGCTACAATTTTGATGTTTATCACTTTGACCAGTTTTGATGGGATCATGGTCAAAATACTTGTTGAAGTTGAAGCACTATAGCAAACTTCATGAAAGAGAGATAGAGGACTCATTGTCGTAGCCTTGAAGGGCCAGCATCACAACCCTAGAATGCAAAGAGTAGTGGGACAAATTGGTCGACACCGTGGTGCCAGTGTGGTTATTTTTCCTCTCCTTGCATTCGAGTTTTTATTTTATAGGGCTTTTTTATGGCTTATAAATAAGTCTTTTTAAGTTGAGAATGAAAGAGGAAAGCAACAGCTTTTTCAAAGAAAAAGAGTGATTTTAGACAAGAGATAAACAAGAAGAAAGCATGAGAAGTGAAGATTGGATTCGACAAAAAACTCTTTTTCACTCTAGTTTTGTTATCTTTTTTTTTTACTGTGAACATGAATTGTTTTGATGAAATTATGGTGTTTGCTTCAATTATCATGAGCTAAACTACTTTTCTAGGATTGTAGTGGATTTCAACATGTAATTAGAATTTTTTTCTCTTTTATTTACTATGAATGGATATGGTTTTGTTTATTCAAATCTGTTCATAATGCTTTTAATTGTCTGACCAATAATTATCTGATTTATGAATCTAAATGAGACTTGACAAAGTGATTTTAGATTGGACTAAGATTTGAAAAGAGTATGTTCATGCCACTTAGGTAATCTGATTCGCAATTAGGGTAGACATATGCCTAAATGCCATACACAGCCAAATTAGAATACTAGCATAATGAACCTTATTTAATTAATTAATATAGACATATAGTGACCCAATTAAGTTAGGTATTTGTACAAGCATCACGACAAAGACTTATGCATAGATTTGGATTTTAAGTTAGCAATACCACCCATGAATCTAAACAATAAAAGAAACTGGTGTCAAATGAAGTGTTGAATAAACCCATAATCATAGGTTTTAATCTATTGCCTTTCTTTAGTGAATTTTTAGTTTTGTTAATTAGTTTAGTTTTTGATCGAATTTAGTTTTAATTGATTGTCGACAAAATTGAGTTACTTGAATAAGATTGATCTGTCATAATGTTGGTACTTGGTGAACAATTAAGAGAAAATTTCTATGGGGTATAATTCTGGACTTACCGTCTATATTACTTATTCGATTTGCATACTTGCATGTACTAAATCATCAACAAACATATGTACATGTGTTATGCATCACATGCATTAATCCAATGTATAATAACCACACTCACCTAAAGTTCTGCTAACACAGTTCAACAATTGCTTGTAGCTCCCGAGCTAGTTATATATTCAGCTTAACAACAAAATTCTTGGATCCTAATTTTTCCTTTATCAAGAATATAAGAGCCAATCTCTTAATCTTAAGGCATTTTCAATATTTGGCAATTCAACTAAACTCCAAGTCTAACTATCAACAAATAATTTATACTTTTCTCTAATTTCCAAGACTGTAGGTAGTTAGAATCTTACCTTATAGCTAATTTAAACACTTCAACACTTCACTAAGCCAACCATTCAAGGGGAAAATTAATTAATCCGAAACCATCTCATTCAAAAACCGATTAAAATGGAAATCAATTGATAGAATGGTTATATCTTACCTTTAGATTGATTTTCTTAGCTCAAAATGCCTAGAATGTTCTCCAATTTTCCTTTAGAATGTTCTCCAATTTTAGTGTTTCATCGGCAATAGGGGGAGAGCTTTTCTTCCTTTTCTTTAAAACAGCTAGAATGCTTAATAACACTTTTTATTTTTACCGTTTTACATGCATCTATCAATAGATATCTTACAATTTTCAACAATTTGCCTTCCATCTACCAATAGATTTGTCGAGTCTATCAATAAATGGCGCACTGGACATTTTCACCCTCTTCTCGTATTTCTATCTATCGATAGATTCTACAGATCTATTAATAGATTACATTCCAGATATTTTCAATCCACTTAGAAGAAGACATCTCTCAACAATTTTGTGAATCTATCGATAGATATTCATCAATTTCTTATATTTCTTTCTTTTAACTTAAATTTATCGATAGACTTAGAACATCTATCGATAGATCATGTCCAAAACTTTAGAGTTTTACAAGTTTAAACCTCAAATTTGTTCCTTTTAATCCCCAACTCATACACATTTCAATATTCACCTGAATAAACCATATAATATCCAATTTCACTACATAATTTCAATATACATCTTCTAAATTCTCAATCAAACTCATCAAATATCATTTAAAACCATTAAATTCAATATACAACTCCCAATCGTACCTCATATCATAAGTTAACTCATTAAATATTTCAGTAATACCATAAACAACAGTTATCAAGGTTAAGGGTGTTGCATCTTTGCCTTATCTTTTAATGAGAAAGGAAATAGTATAAGTCTAATAGCATCATCAGTGACTCCATTGTGCTTGAACAGATCACAAATCCCTGGGAAATTGACAATGTGAAAATTTGGATCATCATTGGGTAATCCTCCAAATTGCACTGAAGTCTGAATCATCTAGATGATCACTAGCTTGATCTCAAAGTTATTAGCTTGTATGATTAGCCTTCAAATGCTACAGTGAAGACCTTGCATAAGAGGAACAGCATAATCTCTCAAAGACTTGTTTTCATCTACTAATTGCCCTTGAATTTGCTTCTCTCCTTAATGTTCAGCCATTGTTTCGTTATGATTTAAAGCTTGTGAATTTTCTCTCTAAAGTCTTCGAAAAGTCTTTTCGATTTTCGAATCAAAAGGCACAATCTCCAAACTTCTCACTCTTCACATACAATGATTAAAAATACCTAAAAATAAAGAAAAAATGAAGTTTGAATTAAGACTAGGTATGCTTGATATAGGAAAACAATCTCCTAACAACGATGCCAAAAACTTGTTGTTAGATTCTATCATGCAAGTGCACATATTGTAACAAGTAATATAGAATAAAGTAGAGTGTTGAATCTCATAGAGAATTGTTCCAACTATTTCTAAGTACTAAAATTAACACAACCTAATTTTATTCAAACAATCAAATTAAATTGATTAACTAAAAATAAAATTAAAACTAATTAATAATTAAATTAAAAATCTAAAAGCTAATTAGCAAAACTTGACTTGAAGAATTCAATTAATAAAAGCCTAGGACTACAATATCCCTCAACATTTCATCTGAATCTTTTCTCTCTCTTTCTCTAAATTTGCTTCAATGGATTGAGCTACTAACCTAAAGTCTCAAGCTATTTATAAGTTTTTGTCGAGATTCTTATAAAAATATCTCTCCCAATTAAGTTAAGGTATAACCACTCAAATTACTTTTTAACATGGTTAAGGTATAATGACTCAGGATGTTACAATAAATGAAGAGAAATAAGCTCAATTACCTCTTAAAGGCTGAGTAGCTAAATGGGTACAATGTTTGGTGAAAAGGAAGATAGGAAATTAAAGCACAATAAAAGTTACAATTAAATACTTGTACAAATGTGAGAAATGAACGAGACTAATGAATGTTGAGAGTAGTAATCTTCTCTTTGAATTGTTGTTTTAAGTCCTCCAACCTTTACAAATGTGGTCAGAGCTTGTATTTACAGTTGCTGAAGCTTTTGAGATGGTTGAAAGTGCATTTAATGCGAAAATAGCCATTTCACACTCTGTTCCAAGCTTTAACGGTCACTATCTATCAATAGATTTTATGATCTATCAATCGATGACCCTTTATATTTTTGAATTTCGCTTTCATCTATCGATAGATAGCCTTATCTATCGATAGATGCAAGCCAAAACATCTTCCAATAGCTATCGGGTTGCAATCAATCAATAGATTCGAGGGATTTATTGATAGATGGCATTGGTTATTGAAACGCATATGCCAAGCTGAACAACTATCGATAAATGTTCTACATCTATCATAGATGTCAATAGATGTAGAATATCTATTGATATATAGAAGGCGGAATCCTTTTCCAAAGGGCTTGGTTTTGATTTACAACACTTCGCCTTCCATTTTAAAATATTTCAAGTAAATTTTGACCTTTTTGAACATGTAAAAAATTTTGATCACTTGTTTGTCATTTCAAAACTTAGAATCAAATGGAAGTAATCAAATTGAACATGTGATAAATCTAACATGGTTCTATTCACTATTAGCTCAGCAAATGTTGCCACCTCATTAATAACGTAAAAATCAAAACTTACAAGGGATTAAAAATAAATATTCAAAAGTTTACTTTAAAAATTGATATAAGATAAAACTAAATACTAATAATTTTATTTAAAAATTCATAAATAATAATTTTTCTGTCTCCAATTCCCTTTCAATATTTTCTTCTTCTCCTTTTCTATCTTTCTACAACTCCTTCATCTTCTCTTTTTTTCTTCTTCCATTAAAGAACAAGTTTGGCAAGATTTTGCAACTTCAAGAGCTAAAAATTTCAAAGTATGTTTTTTCTTCTCCTTTATGGTTGCAGTGTGATAAAAATTATTTTTTTCAAATAAATAAATTTTATTAGGGTTTATATTTCTTTTGATTTAACTTTGGTTGCTGGCTTTTAGTTTAATTAACCATATGTTATGTTGCCTTGTTGTTCTTATGGGTAAAAGTTGCAACGATAGTAGCAAATGTTAAAACTCCAAACATAACCTTAAGTAGTACTTTAGTTCCAATCTGCTTGTTGAGCCTTTTTAATGGGTTAACTTTTTCAAAATTGAGACTCCCCATAGTATTATATTCCCCACCTTAACTTCACTTTCCATGCTTATGGCATTCCCAAATTGTAAAATATTGCCTTCAACCGTTGTTGCTACATACAAGTTTGGGAATCCAACTACTCAACGTAAACTGAAGTCGCCATCAATCTTTTTTGTCAAGGTGTAATTGGTCACATATTTGAATCTATTTCTTTAAAATGTTACTTTAAGCTTAACCTAAGTTCATTTTTTAAAAGAATAGGCTTTAGTCTATGGAACAATTTTAGGGTTCAGGAGTACCGTTATGCACAAGAAAGGTATTAGCACCCCTGCGATGCTAGTTCAAAGAACGATACCAATTAATCATGTATTATCCTTACTTAGCCTTAATTCTTGATTTTTATCTTATTTCCCTTAATCATTATTTATTGTTTATTTATATATTTTTTATATTCATTATTTACTTCAATTATTAACACATGAATGAAATCTTTATATTGGACAACTTCTTTAGACTCTCCCATCATTCTAGTGGAATCTAGAAGTTTTTCCTCATTTGGAAAATTTCTTGAGAAAGGTTATCTTTACAAGATTCCTGAGAAAGTCCAATCATCAAGGATTATCATTCAAGTACCATTTTAATATTTTTGGTGTACATGATGCAATCACGGAATGGATGATGCAAATTCCCATTTTATTAACTAACAAATGAAACCTTTTATTGAAGCATTACTTGAGTCCTCTCATCCTTCTAGCGGACCTTAAGAATTCTTCCTCATTTAGAGAATTTCTCGAGAGAACTTATTCTTTCAAGTTTCTTAAAAAGTCTTTTCATTAGGGTTTTCGCTCATTTGCAAAAAAATACACATCCAAAATGAATGCAATTCATGAATGAACGTTATTGACATATAACGAGCAAAATATTTATTAATTGTTTTTTATATATTCATTTTATTTTCAAAATTTATTATTTTATTTACTTTTAATAATTCTACAAATTTTAACGTCTTTTAAACATTTTTATTTTTTAATTTTAGAAATTTTTATTTATTTAAAATACAATTACTTGAATAAGAAATATTGAAACATAAAATTAAAACCGTCCCATCATTTTGGTGGAATCCTAATCAAATTCCTCATCGAAGAAAATTAACTCGAAATTGTGACTCTTCACATTCCAAGTGAAAATTCTATCATTGGCTTAATTCAAGAAAATACATTTAATCATTAATTTCATACTAATTACACTAATAAAACATTATAAAATGAAATGGACTTAAAATAAAAAGAGACCAAGTGACTCACCTTTAGTGAACTAAAAGAAAGAGCCTACTATCTTTTATCATTATTAAGCCTTCACGAGCTTCGACCTTTCTCCTTTCTTTTTTACTTTGTCTATTGGCTCTATTTCTTTAGGTTACCCACCTCCCTTTTTAGGCTTCAGTTCCTCTTCTTCTTTTTTTTTCTTTATTTTTTGTTTTATCTCTACTTGGGTTTAACCCTTTTGGGCTGTGCCTCACGGGCCTCCTCCTCAGGGTTGTGCGCTAGGCCTTAGCTGTTGGTGGGTCAATCTTGCTAGGTTGGCCTATTCCCTTATCTTTTCTTTCTTTTCTCCAAAAAGAAATGCGCTAGTTGGGGTTCGAACCTGAGACAACCAGCAAACATGACAAGACCCTTGCCACAGCCAATATCCTTTTTATTGATTTTTCCTTGCTTTTTTTTCTTTTTCTTCTCCCCCCTTTTTTTTCTTACTATTTTTCCTTTACTTTCTCCTTTCCCGTTTCTCTCTCTCTTTTTCCTCCTCCTCTTTTTTTTTCTTTTTTTGCTTTCTTATCCCAAAACTACATAGTTAGGAAGTCTTCCCACACTCTTAAAAAAACCTAGCTATTTAAACCCTATTTTCTCTTTCTCTTTTCAATTTCTCCTTTTTGTTTCTCCTTGTTGTTTCTCTTTCTCTTTTCAATTTCTCCCTTTTGTTTCTCTCTAGTTGTAGCTCTCTTCAAAATATAATCAGTCTTCGCCATCATCCACCATTGTCGACCACCGTTGTAAAACCCGACCCTATAAATACATGTCATGACATACATGCATTGAGTAGTATGTTATTATGCTAGGAAAAGCACCTAAGAATAGACGAAACTCGGTATTGTATCTAATGGTACACTTGAGTTGATTTAACCTTGAACTAGTTCAAATAGGAATTGTAGGATGAAATTTAATATTTTTCGAAGTTCGAGGGTTCATTTGGGGTAAAATTAGAAATTTTGATATTCAAGGGCAAAATCGTCATTTTGCCACCTAAGATAATAATTTGATCATGGAGTGAAATTTTTGACCAAGATTAACTATTTGGAGTATAATTTAATGATAGGAAGTGAAAAAGTTTAATTCTGGTGATTTTTGGAGTGTAGGGGCAAAATCGTAATTTTGCCACCCACGGACAAAATTTGAGATTTTGAGAGAATTTAGATCAAATTTGACAAATTGGAGAATGGTATGAGTATAAGGGATGAAAAATATGTCTATGGGCAATTTTTCAATTTTTGGGGCAAAAATGTAATTTTTGACTTTTACGGGGGCAAAAGTGTAAATTTCAAAAATTACTCCACCGAGACTTTGGATGAGTCTGAGAATTTTATCTAAGCTATGAATATATGAGACAAGTGTATGGTGAAAATTTGGAAACAAATGGATGAAATTTTAAAAATGGGCCAATGGGAAAGTGACATGTGGCATTTTTTAATGAAATAATATTATTTTAATGAAAAGTCAGCCCATTTAAACCCAAATTTTAAGTGCTGGCCGGCCATAAGGAAGAACAAGAGAGGAAATAGAGAGGAAAGGAAGAAAAAAAGAAAAACCAAAGAGAAACAAGAAAATTCAAAGGGAAATTCGCGGTTTTCGACCGTTTACGCGTCTAACGGTAAGATTTTTCGATTTTAGCTTGATTTCTACCTTTCCTATGCCTTTATTTCCATTTAGCATGCTTGAGGAGAGAGATCAAAAAGTGATATCAAGGGCTGGACGAAATTCTAGGGGAGAGAAATTGAAATTTTTAGGTTTTGATTTTTAGTTAAATTGATAGTTTTAGTTAGTTAAATGTGTTTAGAAATTAAATTGGGCAAGAAATCATTAAATTTTCACAATACCCACTCTTGGCTGGATGCTCAATGCTGTACAATGATGATGAATTGATTTTATTCTAAGGGAAATGAAGAGAAAATGATGAAAAACGATTAAACGTGATAGAAAAACAAAGTAGAAAATTAACCGAGTTAATGTCCCATTTTTGGCCGAATTTTCCAAGGAAGGGAGTGAGCTGATTTTGTTGTTTTTAGAAGGTTATTGGCTGATATTTAATGGTTAGAAATGTTGGAGAGAGAATGGGATGATTTAGAGCTAAAATGGAGCGCGTTAGCAATTTATCGGGCAAAGTGCCAAAAATAGGTTAATACCGCGTTTAAGCCGTTTTAGGCTATTGCATTTCATACCATGCATTAGTATAGGATTTAAGTTAATTATATAGTGATTTAGCATCAATGTGATGAATTGTGTAAATTTTTGTAATGTGTCTAGGAGGAGAGCCTTCCGGAAAAGGCAAAGAAGTCGTACCCGACGAGTAGTGATCGGGGCGCTTAGAAAGCTTTTAGTTTGTACAAACGGTGAGTAAACTTATTATTATTGTAAATTATCTAGAGTTTATTTTAAATGCCCTTTATGTATTTTATGAAATGAGAACGAGATTAAAACGGGATTTTTGATGTTTTAGGAATAAATGTGACAAATAAAAATATATTGTATTGATTATGAAATTGAGTAATTGGAGGCTACAAATTGACTTGAAAAATATATATTTTCCTAGGAATGGCTTATGAGAAATGAGTATATGTGGCTATATTTTGTGAATGCATTGGGAAATTTATGTAATTGGTTTTACTATGCAGGCTGGATAAATAAATAAAAGCCACGTTATACTGTCGAAATTTTATTAAAATTGGTGGGTTAGTCACTGCAGTGACGGGTTTCCGTGGACTGCCTATTAGAGGGGCACGGTAAACCCAGTTATATAGTTACTCCGGTTGTAGAGGCGAGGAGGGTAACTCCCGGGGTAGTATTAGAGCTCACTTCACGTCGAACCCCCACGTGAATGTGTAACTCGGCCAACGCCAAGGAACGGCTGGTTTTAAAAATAAAAATGTGTTTCACGTGTGAATATTTTAACACCCTTGGCGGACTCGGTTAGATGCCTCGGCCAAGGTATCCCCGAGGATTAGTTTTGGCTTGAGCCTTGTTTTAATAAAAGACATAAGCCTTAACAACTGTTTTGGTAAATTACAAATATTTTATGGTTTAAGAAATAAATTGAAAACATTATGAAATGGGTTGAAATTTGTTGTTTAAACTTGCCTCCATTTTACTCGCCTTTAGATATTTATGATAATGTCTGTTTACTCATTGGGATTGCAAAATCTCACCCAACTCCTTTCCACCCATTTCAGGTTCAGTATAGACTGTAGATAGCTGATCTCATCGAGGACTACCATTGGATCTGCATTTTCCAAACCGTAGGTTCACAGTCCTCTTTACTTTTGTTTATTCGGGGGCCCTCTTGTTATTGTAAATTAAATTAAATATTTTGGCTTACTGTATTTCAGTATGTATAAATTTATTTAGCTTTTACGCTATAAAAATTATTCACGTATAACTCTATAAATATTGTTTTATAAGAAAATAGAATATTTCCCTTAATATTTCTTTTATTTTCTTATTATATTCAAATAACCGTAATTTCGTTTTAAATGAAGATTTTAGACTTTTAAACTCATTTTGAATATGAATTATGTATTTTGTACTTGTATATTACGTTTTAGCCAGTTTTGAAATTTTTGAAAAAAAAATGACCAAAATACCCCTGTGTGGCGAAAATTTTATTTTGATTGTTTTTGATCTAAAATAGTATATATTCTCTAAAAACTCGATATTTAACAATGATTGCTCACAGGAAAGGAAAGAAACTGATATGTAAGCCTTGCAGGGTTCCAGTTGGCATTCCGGATAATGAGTGTCAATCGGGACGTCGCGACGATTGTCATGGGCCTGAGGGAGGTTTCGGGTCGTGACAACCGTTGCCTCCATCCATAATCATCGGCCACTGTTCACCGACATCGAAAAATTCCAAAATTTCATCAAAAAATCCTCTCGATCTCCTCTACCCTTTAATAAAATTAAAAAAAAAAGCCTTTCATTTTCTCCCAAATCTAAGAAAAACGAGGCTAAAATTTTTTTTGGTTTGTGTTTGTGACAATTGGCTTTTAGATTTAGGTCGTATTATTTTGTAAGGATCTTTCTAAGTTTCTTTTTCTCCAAGCTGCCATCACTCCTTTCTTTTTGAAGTTCCTTGAAGTGTTTTTCTTGTTGATGAATTCAAATTTGGTGTGATCGTGCTTTTTGCAATTATGGCATATCAAGTGATCTCTTGTATGCTCTTTGTTGGCTTTGAGTCACATCATGTTTTGATTTGACAAAAACCACATGCTTTCTTGAACTTAATGTCAAGCATTTGAAATTGTCTCAATTACATTTTTAATCCCCTAAGGTTAAATGTTTGTTTGGAAAGCCATGCATCATTAGAAAACACCTTATAAGCTTTCAAACATTGCATACTCAACTAAAAATATAAGAGCAAACATGCCTTGAAATGATATTTGAATATAGGTACAAGGCAAAGAAAAAGTAGTTGGAGAGAAGCATCAAAAAGCTAAGGAAACCTTAAACATAAGCCAAGAGTCGATCCTAGAGAAGCTCAAGTCAATCCAAATGTTGAAAAAGTGCAAAACTGGAAGATCATAAAGCCTTAGTCGACTACAAAGGAAGCATAGTCGACCCTTGCATAGTCAAATGTAGTTTTAGTGATGATTTTTGAATAAGCCGTAAGCTTCCTTGCATCATTTTTTTTCCTTGTGCCATAACTTAGCAATGATTGTTTTATGTTCCACGCTGTTGTTTATTTCTTAGCGTGCACCTTTCGGCGTTGCATCTTGTGTTTTCAGTATCCTTGTGCAAAAGTCATGTACATTAAAGATTGACTTTGTGGTCATGAAAATTAGCTGCTAGAGCTTCCTCCCCTTTGTATGTGATTGAGATAAAAGCTAAAAAAAAAAAAAGCATAGTCGACCCTATTCCATAAAGATTAGGAAAATCAAGTTCAGAATAGACATAGTCGACCTTGATCCAAGTATAGTCAACCTTGACTAGTCATAAGTAAGAAAAAGTCAAGATTACACAACCATAGTCGACTATAAAAGAGGTATAGTCCACCCTGACACGTCAAAGGCCACAGGAAGTTAATTTAAAATAGACATAGTTGAGTATAAAAGAAGCATAGTCGACTATAAAAGGCCAAATTTGAAAAATACACTCTCTCTGAAGTTGATTGACTAAATAAAGATTATAATAGACTATGAAAGCCCTAATTGAGAAATTTAAAGAGCATAGTCGACCCTAGGAGCATTATCGTTGATCCTCAAGATTCAACAATGGCCAAATCTAATTCAAACTTGTGCCTAATGGCTCTAAACATTGCCCTAGATATAAATAAACCCATTTGAGCCATTTTGAAGTAAGAAAGACCTAAACCAAAGCATCAAACCCTAGAGAGACTACCCACAAGCTCATCCTCACTTTCTAGCATTTTTTTAGTCTTCCATCAAGCTTTCAAAGTTGAATCCTTACTTCAATCAAGCTGAAAATTCTTCTCTCACTACAAACAAGCTTAAAATCTCAACATCGAACCTTTGTAGAGGCATTTCTTGTTGAAATTTGTACTCTATTGTAAAAATTCTAGCTTAACCTTGAAAAGCTATCTTGTAAAGGTTACCGTTTCCTATCAAAATGCAAGAATCCTTTTTGAATTGTGTGGGCTACCACTTGATCCCAAAAAAAGCAAGAATCCCTTTGTGGATTGTAAAGGTTATCATTTAATCCCATGAAAAAGCTATTGTAAGGGTTATCACTTAACCAACTGAAAAATCAAGAATCCCTTTGTGGATTGTGTAAGGGTTATTGCTTCCCAATAAAAAGCAAGAATCATTGATAGTGAATTGAAATTCCTTGGTTACCAACGGAGTGGGTGTAGGTATCGAAAAAGCCAAACCACTATAAATCACTTGTGTCTTTTTTTCATTTTAGCATTATTATTTATTGTTTATACTTGCCTTTAGAAGGTAGATTTATATTGATTTATTGTTTTTCTCTTAGGAAAATATTTTTCTCTTATTTTTTGTAGCTAGTAGTTATTTCAAGAAAAATATTTTACCTTGATTCATTATTTTTATACTTAGTAATTTATTGTTGGAAATTTGTTTTTAATATTAGCAAATATTTTTGGGTGAAAATTGTTTTATTTTTATACTTTAATTTTCAAGCAAATTTTTAATATATCAATTCACCCTCTCTTAATATATTATTCATTAAGACTTCTACACTAACAATTGGTATCAAAGCTTGGTCTTAAATTTTGTAAGTCTAATTGCCTTTGAGAGATCCTTTGTAGAAGCTAAAATTGATAAAAATGAAGGTGACGACAACCGTATTTAGTGAAGGGCAATTGATCCAAAGGCCACCTTTTTTTATAAGTACTAAATATCCTTATTGGAAGAAACATATGAAAATGTTTATACAATCAATGGACCTATATATTTGGAATGTAATACTAAATGGTCCATACGTTCCAAGTAAGGAAGTAGATGGCAAAGTAGCCATTACAACTAGGCATGAGTGAAATGATAAAGATAAGAATTTAATTCAAATAAATTGCAAAGCTTACAATACTATTTTTTGTGCCTTAGGTGCTAGTGAGTTTAACAGAGTGTCTGTGTGTGAAAATGCTAAAGAAATTTAGGGTACCTTAGAGACCACTTATGAGGGCACCAACCAAGTCAAGGAATCCAAGATTAGATTGCTTACACATGACTATGAGTTCTTTAGGATGAGAGAATGTGAGTCACTTAATGACACATTTGAAAGTTTCACTAATATTGTAGAAAGTTTAAAAACCTTAGGAAAGGATTTCCCAAATGCACAATTTGTAAAGAAAATCCTTTATAGCCTACCAAAATCATGGAAACCTAAAGTCACGGCTATAGAAAAGGTAATAGACCTAAATGATTTTAAACTAGTAGAGCTTACAGGTTCCCTTCTCACTTATGAAATGACACCTAGACATGAAAATAAGAAAGAAGAACCTAAAAAAGAGAAAGTCAAACAAAAAGGAATAGCCCTTAAATCTATAGTTGAGGAAAAAGAGAGAAGCATTAAAAGTGAAAGTGAAAATGAAGAAGATAAAGCTATGCTAACTAGGAAATTTAACAAATTCATGAACAAAAATCTTAGAAGTAGAAAACCTACAAGGACAAATGTGTCTAAAGAAGAAAATACAAAAAATCACCGATATGTTTTAGTTGCAAAAGGCCCGATCACACAAAATATGAATGTCCCAACAACAAAATGAGGAACACTTCAAGAAGATTTAATAATAAAGGGATGATAGCAACTTGGAGTGATAGTGATGACTCCTAAGATGAGAAGGATGATGTAGTTGCAAACCTTTGTCCCATAGCACTTGACGATTGCAAGATCCAAGAAAGATCATCACATCTTAAGCCTCCACATTTCAATTGTGAAGACTTTCATGTTTGGAGATATAAAATGAGACACTTCATTATTGCAAATTATTATCAAACATGGAAGCAAATTGAAAATGGTCCATACAAGATAGAAAAAGATATGGCAAATTGGAATTCACATGATCTTGATTTGATTTCACTCAATGCCAACACCATGCATACCATCCTTAATGCACTTTGAGAGAGGCAATGTGATCAAGTTCAAGATAATGAAAGCGCCAAAGAAATTTGGGACAAGCTAGATGAGCTATATGGGCAACCACTTGAAAAAGAACTAGAAGAGGATGATCTATTGGATGAAAGCTCATCAAGTGTGACAAAGAGAATATCAAATTTCAGATTTCAAGATCAAACTATGAGGTAGGTTCTTCTTCTTATGTACCACATATTCTTACGGATAATGAATTGGCAAATATGTTTGAAGACTTAAGTCTTACATATCAAGATCTAAGTTTAAGTCAAAAAGAGAAATTTTCAAATCTTAGACTTGAAAATGAATCATTGTTGGAAGAAAATGATCAATTGAGAATTGATGTTGAAATACTCCAAAGAAATTATGATCAATTAAAAGAAGAAAATAGGAAATTAAAAAGTATTGTTAAAGGAAAAGAAAGATAAGAAGTTAGGAGTAGGAACTCTTTTGAACAAATAAATTCCTATTGCGTTTCTATTTAACTTATTATCTCAAGCATATGTTTGTCGCAACTAACCTTCAAGGATCTAAAGCAATTTGGATGCCATATACTAAGTGAAAATGAGTTTTGTAGGTGTGATACCTAAGTAAAAACAAACTCAAGGTTGAACACTAAAATTGGGTGATGTCTATTTTCCTATTCTTTTAATTTTGAAGAATGCTTGATTGATGAAGTTTGATTGATTATAAATTACTTGTTTAAGCATTGAGTATTGTTTATGTTGCATTTGCTTGAGAATATCTATGTTTGAGTTTTTATTGTGCAAAATTGTTTGTTGCAAAAATGTGAGCATGAGATGCACTTACACTTGAACATAAATGATTTGATAAATTGAGCCTAACAATACTTGACTACTTAAATTAATTCCATCAATATAAGTCTATAAAAGAAAATTATTTGCCATGCTTGAGCTTATGTTAATTTGTAACTTGAACAAGTTTGTCAAATGTTGAAAATGTTATTCTGACATGTTCTTAATGAAAATGAATGCATGAGTAAATTCTTGAATTTGTTGATATTTTGTGCTTGCATAGATAACATTATTTCTTGAGAAATAAAAATGTTAAAAAGCTTACTCTAGATTCAATTTTTGGAATATGCTTTAAAATTGTGCTTAATTGACTATTTCAAAATTGATTTCTTGATTATGCATATGAAATTGATTATGATGAACAAATTGAATTTCATGAGAAATATTTTTAGCTTCATCTATCATCTTGATCAAGTCACATGCTTATATGACATCTCATCTTACTTGACCTATATGAATGAAGTTGAAAATTTGACTTGAGCTTTGTAGCTGAATATGAATTTGAATGTCAAGTTTGATCATGAAATATATTACGTTGACATAGTTGAAATACCTCTTGATTGTGCATTTAACTGTTAACTATGTCTTCCATTAGCTTAAATGTTTACATGATTTAAATATATGTGTGCATCCAATCTTGACTTATGGGACATCAATTGAATGCTTATTTCTCAAATCTTGACAATTGTTATTCAATAATGCTTGGACGTTCACCTTGGTTGTATTCATGAGTTAAATGCTTTATTATCAATTGATATCACTCAGGAATTATGAAATATTAAAGAATAACATGTATCTTAAATAATAATGATTGCATAGTTTGCTATATGACTATTTCTTTTGAAAGAGGAAAATCATGCTTACATTTCATTGAACAAAATTAGAATCATAATTAATGAGGATAGCCATTGTATTTATTGTAATGATGCTAGTGCTTGCTTCACTATAACATTCTTTTACGTGATTGCAACAAGTGCAAAAAATCTTGGCAATGCTTCACTGATAATAATACTATCTTTGAAAATACCTCTCCTCAAATTAATAGTCTTATACATATTTTGGAGAACACCTTTTGAAATGCTTGTATGAAAATATTATGGAAAAGAGATTATCAAAAAGGGTTAAATGATGATATTTTCATGATGACATGCCATTGTTAAGGAAATTCTCCCTTAATTGTTATTATTATATAATTTAGAGAATTTCTTTAAAATGTTTGCTTCATAATGCTTGGTCAATGCATGATGAAAATTAAAAAAAAAATTCCTTGATGCAAAATGATATATTGAACATGCATTGGAACTAATGTGAATACACTTCTCGAAATTATGAGTATTCAAAGCATATATTAAATATTTATTTAAATACTCATACTTAGCTAGTTCCTTGAGTATATGAGTATGAAATTGACATGTTGAACATTCTATTTAAATACTCATCTATTATATGATCACAAATTCTCCCCGTATTTACCTTATAATCCATCTGAGAAAAAGTAAGATTATGCCTTAATATAATTAACCATTTAATCCCTTTTCCTTATTAGAGTAGATCTAGTGAATGCTTACAGGGGAGATGGCAATTGCTATTGACCTATGATTCTTGAGCACGTGAATTCTTCAATAATGATTTTGGTAAAATCTCAACAAGTGGTGTTCATCTCTATTAGTAGTATCTCTTAAACACCATATTAAATTTGTGCTTAATAATGCATCACATTCGTGCTTGAATGATGATTGCTATGTTTCTTACTATATTTATTTACATATAAATTTGTGAATATATTTGCATAATTGGTTGTGTGTTCAATTTGTTTGTTTTTAGATAATTGCATAATTACTTGATTATTTAGTTGAGGAATATGTGAACATAGTAAAATATAAAGTTGCACACATATCAGTAAATCATGTTCACATTATATGTAAACTTATAAATGCCTTATATGTGACTATGCATATCCAACTTGAACATAAAAGATAAAATGTCCACACTTTGCTTATAAAAGTATATCTATATGTGGCATCCTTGGTTGATCAATTTATGATATATTCCATAATGCCTTGATTGAATATCTTACAAGACAATATTTCTTGGTTGAGAATATCTATATGTGCCTTGATTGCAATGATTGAACATATTTGTTTATACTTTCTTGAGACAAAATATGGTATGGTCTTTGGATGTGCTAAATGAGTATATTTCCCTCTTGTTTAGCTTGAATATATATTAATTGGGAATATATCTTTATTTAACGCTCTCATAGCAAGATAAATGGATATATTTCTTGATCTTTAGTTGAATATCTTTACTTGGAAATATATCTCATTACTTTGATTTAATGGTTAGAGATTATTTTTTATCTTAATGCTTATCAATACTTGATGATTATCGCTACCATTGTTTCCTTTGAGTTTAAGTGCTTAAAGCTCACACCACATTGAAATGCTCTATATTAGCTGAATTTGCCTGGAAAACATTTTTGAACTTCACGCATATATTAAGGGGGAGAATTTTTCGAAGTTCATATTCATTTCTTATACCCTTCTCATTTACACTTAGATGTTTTCAACAAGGGCATAGAGACTGATTAAGTTAAGAGGTGGTTTCAAAAAATTTCAAAAACGATATGCTCATGTTTTTATCATATCAAAAAAGGGAAAATTGTTAGCCTTGAGTCACTTCATGATTTGATTTGACAAAAATCATATGCTTTCTTGAACTTAATGTTAAGCATTTGAAATTGTCTCAATTACATATTTAATCCCCTAAGGTTACATGCTTATTTGAAAAGCCATGCATCCTTAGAAAACACCTTATAAGCTTTCAAACAATGCATATTTAGCTAAAAATGCAAGAGCAAACATGCCTTTAAATGATATTTGAATATAGGTACAAGACAAAGAAGAAGTGTTGGAGTAGGATCTTAGTGGATTAATGTGATTGTGTAATTTCTTTTATAAAGGAAGCAAGCAATCAAATTGCACAAATAGAAACATACATAATTCTTATTGCAAGTAACATAATCATATCTTAAAAAAAATAAGAATCTATTAACTAAGAAAAAACATACCTTTTATTTTGAGATTTTGATTTTCAGACACCACTACACCAATGAATGATTTGTCAACCAAACAAGTTTATCACTTATTCATCAAGAATGCTTTCAACTTGAACCTTGAGTGGATAAGGTATGGAATGCTAGACTGCAAGATGGCAACCGATTTTATCTCTTTTTTCTTCCTCAAAATTAATGGCTATTTTCTTTCAAAAAAATTCAACCAAGAATGGGAGAGAGGAAGAAAGAAATAGCAAAATTTGGAGGAGGAAGAGAAAAATGACAGCTGAAACTTTTTCAAGAAAAGTACATATATCTCTTTTCTTCCAATCTCTTCTCTTTTTATTAAAACTCTTGCCTCAAAGGTTTAATCAAAATCAAACATCTTTGAATCAATCTTGACCATTCATTTAGCGTTATGGAAACATCAAATATGTTCCATAATTATCAAAATTAAAATTAAAGAATGAATAATTTAATTCTTTAATTGCCATTTAAAGTTCTTGATAAAATAAAACTCCTTACTGAATAATTAATCTTATTTTATTATTATTCATCTTTATTTAAAAAAATTAATAATAAATAAAGAATGATATTCAAACATGGAGTCTCCTTTTATCAACATGGATGTTTAGATTCATTTTGCAAGAATCCTCCTAGCATTATCTTAATTTAAGATAACTCTTGTCTTTAACTAAGGTAAAGATATTTTATCTTGTCTACATTCAGACAAATATATTTTCTAATCTAGATTAAGAGAAAAAATATTTTTCTTGTCTTCAATTAAGACAAACATATTTTCTTATCTAAATTAAAACCAAACATGTTTTTTTGTCTAAATTAAGACAAACATATTAAAGCTACCATTTTTGTACACAATTTAATTAATCAAATTAAAACATGAATTCCAGCTTAAACAAGTTGAATTCTACGAAGCTAAGTGGAGAATCTATTTGGACATAGATATTCGAAGCTCTAATAAACTTAGAATTATTCTTAATCTCATTAAAAATAATTCAAGCTTATTAACCATGAAATTACTTTACCATAGATTCATGGTTGCACTCTTGGATTAGCTATAATTACAAGAAACAATTCAATACTTGATATTAATTATTTGTAACCCCCCATACCTTGAATGATAGCTACTAAAGCTTATTAGGTGATAATTGAAGTGAATTACAGTTAATTGTGATGTTACTAAGTATAATATGGTGAATGGAACATTTTGGGATAACATAATATTTTATTCATAATATAATGACATTAAAATAATATTAAAATGATACTGTTTTATTGAAGGATAAATTTAATTGTGTTTTCATAAATGAGGTGTTATTTAGGTAGGGTAAATATAAGTGGGGGAGATTGATAGAATAATCAGGTGATTTATAATGTAAGGTATTATTGTTAGATGTATACATATAAAATATATGTATACATATACATATATATATATTGAACTATAGTTGATTAATTATGATAAGTAAAAAATATTTATAATAAAAAAATAAAATAAATAAAAACATGCAATAGCATGTAATGAAATGGCTATTCGACCATGTAAAATATTAATAGGAGAGGGAAGAATAAATTGTGTTTTTTGTTGGTCCCGTTAATATGTGTTAGAGGGGGGTGAATAGCACAATTTGGCTCTTGACAAGATGAGGAACTAATTTCCAAAATAAGGAAAGTAAAAATAGAGTAGACAATGGACAGCAATTTATAGTGGTTCGATCCAAGACCTACATCCACTACCTTGATTATCCAACTAAGAATTTTTCCAACAATTCACTAAGAATCCGGTGAAATTCACAAGCTTCCACCAAGCTTTTACAATGGCTTTTCGTAGGCTCAGCCACAACTTTTACACTAGTTTTTCCCAAGCTAAACTTAAACCCAAAGTGGTTTTCCAAGGCTCAACCACAACCTATAACATTCAAGCTTTCCCAAGCTTGAACAACCCCTTAGAGTGACTCCCTCACTTTAAGTATATAAGAAGAAGTGGTAAAAGAAAGTACTTATGATCACTGGATGATCTGATTGGTACAGGATTGGATGATCTGATTAGTACAGGATTGAGTGTTAATCACAAATGCAAAGAGTAGGCGTTGAGGTGCAGACAAGTGTAGTGAAGCTTTTCTGGTTTTTCAACTTTCTATAGCTCAAATCTCATTCAAAGCTTCAAAAAACTTCTTTCTCATTGTTGGAAGACCCTTATATACTTGGAGATGCAACTCTGATGGTAGTTAGGTAGTTTATGCCCGTTGAAAACAGTTAAAGATGAGTTCTAGCCGTTAATTTGTCTTGTAGTGCTCTGTTTCAAGTTGCAGACAGAAAGCCCTTAGTCGACTAACTTGGTTGACTAAGTTGATTCTGTTTCTGGTTTGCAGATTCTGGCAGAGGGCACTTAGTCGACTGACTTGGTTGACTAAGTTGGTTCTGTTTCTCAAACTCTTCAGCCCGTCATTTCTCCAATTTGAAATTTGGTCAACTAATGTTCTTCCTTGTTTAACCAACAAGCTTCCTCCTTATTATTTAGTTACATCTTGTTCATTTTATCCCTCTTTTTCTTTCAAAAATACTCTTTAAAGATTCAAGAAATTAATTTCATGTATTAATTTCTTGCACAATTAAGTAAAGGAATTAGACACAAATAAATGGGAATGTTATATTATCATCAAAAACTAATAGAGCCAACAATCTCCCCCTTTTTTTATGATGACAAAACACTCCTTGATTAACAGCATAGTGTCATTTTAAATTCTTTTTAGTTTTCTACAAGAATTGAGGATTGCTCCCCCTAAGTATAAGCTCCCCCTTAGTGTGTGCATAATTTGCTTACTTTATTCCAGCAAGTTTTGTTCATTGTTACGTGGTGGGAATGACAATATACATTTAGATTCTATATATGTCTATACACATGTTCATCAATGTAGAGTGATTTACAGTCAGAAATTTTTAGCTGAAGTTTTGACAGATTTTCATTGATATTCCAACTGCTGTTAACATTCAGATTTTGTCCACATTCAGATATTCCAACATGTTCCAAGATGTGAGTATTGGATGAAATTTTTTATCAAGATTGATCATTTGGAGTATAATTTGAGTTTGAGAAGTGAAAATTTTTAATTTCGGTATTTTTTCAAGCATAAGGGCAAAATAGTCATTTTGCCACCCTAGGGGCAAAATTATAATTTTACACCACCCAACACTTGTCCAGCACATGGATTTTACCCAATATTATCATGGATAATTGAGAAAATTTAAGTGGTGGAGAGAGATTGCTTAATGGATAAGTATGACACATGGACCAATGGAATGGTGACATGTGTCAAATTTATATCCATTTATTTTTTGGCTTAAAAATCAGCATAAAATCAGCCCATTTCTCTTCATATGGCCGGCCAAAGGAAGAAAAGAAAGAATAAGAACCCTAGGGAGAAAATTCAAGAGAAAATTGGTGAATTTCAAGTAATCAAGCAATCAAAGGTAAAATTTCTTAATTTTGACTTGTGATCTACCTTTCCCATGCATTATTTTGCATTTTCCATGGTTAAATTATATGTTTTCATGGTGAATTCATGGCTAGCTGAATGGGTATGGAAAGAGAATGATGTTGGATTGATTTGATTTCAAGTTATGTTAGTGTTTTTAGTTAGTTTACCATGTCTAGAAATAAAACAACAAGAAAAAAATTCATTTTCCCCATCACCCATCAATGGCCGAACCTACCTTGTATTGAGTGAGGATGAATTTTATTTTTATTTTAAGAGAATTGGTTAGAAAATGATGAATTATGGTGTGGAAAAGTAGTAGAAAAAATCACGGTGTTGATGCACCATTATTGACCGAAAATTCTAAGAAGAAAAGTGAAGATGGATTTGCCAAATTTTAGGTTATTTGACTTGTGTTTGGTGAATTAAGGTATTGAAAAAGAAATGGAGTTTATTGGAGTTAAATTGGACATATTGGCCAATTAATCGGGTGATTAATCGAGTTAGGCCAACACCGCATATAGACAATAATCCGAACAATTCGCGTTTCATATCATGCATCCTTATAGAGTTTAGAATAGTTTTATAATGGTCTAGCACCAATGTGGTAAATTGCTTGATTTTACATTATGTCTAGGTGGTGGATCCTCTGAAAAAAGGGCAAAGAAATTGCACTCGAGGATCAATAGTCAGAGTACTTCAAAATCCAAACTCTTGACATAATAAGTAACCTTATCATCATCTTAATTATCTAAAGTATGTTTTATTCGATTTTGAGAATTTTATGAAAAATGAATTAAATGATTAATTTTTCGATTTTATAAACAAAATGTGTTTAAATGAAATGATTTTGTAAATTGTTTTGAAATTAAATGATGGCTTTGAAAATAGAGTAATTGGAGACCACTTGATGTGTTGTAAATTTATGGTTTTAATTGATTGGCTTATGGCACTATGGGCATGAATGGTCGAATTGCTAAATGTGTTGAGATATATGAATTGTTGATTTACCTTAAAAGGCTGTGAATTACAATAATTGACATATCATGCTATTGAATTTTATTGATTGGTGGGATAATTATTAGCTTACTGCAGTGGGCGGGTTCCGTGGACTAGCCTATTAGAGGGGCACGGTAACCCCGTTATATTTTACCTCGGTTGGAGAGGCGAGTAGGGTAACTCCCGAGGTATAACTTTTAGAGTTCACTTCATGCCAAACCACCACGTGAGGGTGAACTCAGCCAACGCCAAGGAACTGCTATGTTTTCAAAACGAAAACATGATTTATGCGTACATAACTTTTTTACCGCCTTGGCGGACTCGATTGGGATAGCTCTCGATCAAGGTATCCCTGATAACTGGGTATGAGAATGATTTTGGCACAAACTAAAGCTTTTGAGAAATTCATAAGCCATGTTGATTACTCGATTTATATGAATTGATTTTATTTGGTTGAAACAAGTTGAAAGGTGATGAATTACAATATGTTAAACTATTTTATCTGTCTCCATTTACTCGGCTGTAGATATTTTAGATGGTATTTGTTTACTCACTGAGATTATATAATCTCACCACCCTCCTTTTCACCCATTTCAGGCTCAGAATAGATTGTAGATAACTGATATCGTCGAGGACTACAGTTGGACTTGCCACATCCAAAAGCTGTAGGTTCATTTCTTTTTATACTTTTAGTCATTCGTGGGCCCATGTGTCACTATAAATTAAATTTTATACTTTAGTTATCTGTATTATAGTATGTATGAATTTATTTAGCTTTTACGCTATAAAAAATTATTTACCTATAACTCTATAAATATTATTTTATAAAAAAAATAGAATATTTTATTGAATATTTTTTGTTATATTCAAATAGATATAGTTTCGTTTTAAATGAATATTTTAGACATCTAAATTTATTTTTTATTATGAAATATGTGTTTTCCACTTGTATACTACATTTTTAACTGGTTTCGAGATTTGTGAGGAAAAATGACCAAAATGCCCCTGTGAGAAAAAAAATTATTTTTTTGTATTGATTTGATTTGGAAATAGTTTATAACCTCTCAAAACATGTTATATTACAACTGTTGATCATAGGGGAGGTGAGGAAACTGATATTAAAGCCTTGCAAGGTTCCGATCGGCATTCCGGGAGATGAATGTCTATTGGGGACATCGCGACGGTTGTCACTGGCTCGAGGAGAGTACCGGGTCGTGACAATATTTCACATACATCCACATAAATAACAGAGTTAAAGCTAAGTGTTTAAGTGCCACCAAGGCACAAATAACAGTTAAATAAAAAGTATTTCGAAAATGTCCCTAGACTAGTTATGCTTCTTATGTCCTATTTCTCTAATTTCATGCTCCTCTGGTTCTGCTTTCTTTCCTTTCCTAGGTTCTAGGTTCCTCTACCCTAACATTTTTTTATTTTTTTTTAAACATTTTCTGGTTCCTGGTTTCTGCTCCCTTGGTCCCAAGTACCATACTTCTCCCCCTTTTTGTCAGCATCAAAAGAGGGGAATTTTACTCATCCGATGAGGCAGAGGGTGAGGATTCAGTCCCATAGAAGTGATTAAGAGGGAATAGAGAGGGCTCTCAGAGAGGAGATGACTTTCTAGAACAGGGTTCTATAGTGGACTTGTTTGAAATGTGAACTGGACTGTGAGGAGAAAAGGCTGAGGCTGGTTTGGACTTTTCTGCCAATCTAGAAGATTTTCTTCTTTTGAGAAAAGTTGTCTTGGTTGCCATAGTCTTCCTTCCTTTGGTTGGTTGTTTTGCCTCGGCTGGTGGTGCTGTGGTGGCTTCTGGTTTCCCTGTTTTGGTCTTTGGTTTGGGAGTTGAAGCAGATTTCTTTCTTTTTCTTACATTTGCACCATCCTTCTGAGTTGCTATCTTGACAGTGTCTTTTTCAGCTTGTTCCTCTCTAACAATTTGGTGAAAAAGGTCCATAATTGAAACTTCCTCTGAATTTGGAGAAGCTGCTAGTTGTTTCTCAATTTCTGCACTAGCTACCTTAGTCCCTTGTTCTGAGTCATTTTTGCTTTGAGTTTTAGGGGAGGGTGATTTGGCTGGCTAATCAACTCCTTGTGAGGAATCCTTAGTTTGCAGAACAGGACTAGCAGACTTGTAAGTAGAGCCTTCAGCTTGAGTACCAAAACTTGTAGACTTTTCTGTTGGTTCTGCTAAACCTTTAGCACCTTGTTATGCAGGTGCAATGCTGGATGTGGCTGAACTGTCTGCAGTCACAGGTTCAGATGCCATTTTTTCCTTTCAGATGCCATTTTTTCCTTCTCTTTTAGCTTGTTTTCCAACTCAGTGATTTTATCTTCCATTTTTTGTAGCTTCACTCCTTGGTCAGTCAACTTACCATCGATCCTCATAAGCAAATTAAAAATCATCTCATTTGAAAATCTGGAAAGAGCTTCTTCAGGTTGAGCAGGCAGACTATGATCTTTTTTTGGGCCAATTTTGGAGGTTTTGATCAACTTCTCTCGATCGAGCACATACCCCATCTTAATTAAGCTGCCATAATAAATGGCTTAGTCTCTGGTTTTCACCAGGTCCATATTATACCTTTTAGCCCATATTCCTTTTTTCTGCACCAGAGATGTAATCACATTCCCATCTGGCAGATTGACCTTATCAAGTCTGTAGGCACTTCTCATTTTCTCAATCATGAATCTCCCCAGATTTAGAGATACTCCATTAAAAGCATGCTCCATCAGCCAAAGATCCTGCAGGCTGATGTAGCTAAAACTTCCACTCCTCCCTTGAATATTTGCAACAATAAAATAATGCAATATCCTAATCTGTGGATTGATTATCAGTCTTGAATTACTTTTAGAGAAGTATTTTTCTTTTCCTTCAGTGATGATCTCCCACAGTGAGGACAGATCATATTTTTCTGGATATTAAAATTCACCTATTTCACTTTATATTTCAAGCAGATTCCCTCAGTCTTCAGCAATTACAATAAACTCTTTTCCATTCAAATAGACATTCAACCCATCTTCTACATAGTCATCAGATTCTGCTAATTCCTTTTCTTTTAGAGCAATGCCAGAGTAAAATTCCTTTACCAAACTTGGACTATATGACCTATTCTTAAAGGTGCGGTAACCTTTAAGTTTAAGTTCATCAAAGTACTCATATAGACTGGTTAGGATTTTTATATTTTCCTTAAAACTCTTCCAGTCAATGAACTTTTCGCAGGAGATTGGTGCACTTTCTATATTCTTAAATCGATACTCATGCAACTTATTTCTAAATTTCGAAAAAGAAAAGGAACTGATACCTTTCTAGAGTGAGGGTTTTGTATATTTCTTCTTGTGCATTTTCTGCTTGTTTTCCCTTCACTGAGGCAGGCACAATTTTCTGTTTCTTCTTTTGACTTTCTATTCTAGTTTCTTCTTCCATTGGCCTTTTTCCTTTCTTTTTCTCTGATACTTCTTTACTTTGAGAAGTTCTGGCCATTCTGGTTTTGGAAATTTCTGAAGGTCTGAATCGGTTTTAGAGGCAACTAGGAAGATTTAGGTTTTTGTTTTCAGAACAGTGGGTTACAGAGGAGAGGGAATAAGAGGTTGGCAATAGTTATTGCTCAGAAAACTTCTCATCTTTCTTTAAGAACCGCCCTACTTGTATTTTTTTATATTTTCAAATCTCCCTCTAAAATTTTGATTATTTACCTTTGGCAACTCTGCTCTTTTCCTCTTTACACCCAATAAATCAAATTTTTACCATAATTTACTCCTTTTTCATTAAACTCACTTAGTCTTATTATTTAAGGATGTCAGGCCACTCTGAGTTGACTAAGAATTCCTTAGTCGACTGAATGCATTCTGTTTTCAATGTGAGAGTCAAAGATTTTCTTATAATTCCTTCACATTAACCATCCCCAACTTTCTTCTAATCTCACAAAATCTATCTTCACTCAATGGTTTGATAAAAATATCTGCTAATTGGTGTAGAGTATTCATAAAGTCTATTTTAATGTCATTTTTAACTACATGGTCTCTAATGAAATGGTGTCTAATTTCAATGTGCTTAGTCCTAGAATGTTGCATAAGATTTTTTGATATATTGATTGCACTTGTGTTATCACAGTATATTGGTACATTATGCATAATTATTCCATAGTCTTTTAATTATTGCTTGATCCAAAGGACTTGTGCACAGCAACTACCTAATGAAACATATTCAACCTCTACTGTAGATAGTGCTACTGAGTTTTGCTTCTTGTTGGAACCAAGACACAAACATCCTTTGTAAAGCCCGACCTTAAAAATACTATTCATGACATACATGTGATGATAGCATGTTTGCATGCTAGGAGAGTCGAAAAATTTACAAAAGTCGGTATTGTACCTAGAGGTACAACAAAGTTTATTTAATCCTCCAACTAGATCAAATAGGAATTTTAAAATGAAATTAAAAGTTTCACAGTTCATGGATGACTTTAAATGGTAATTCAGAGTTCGAGGATTAATTTGGAGTCAAACCAGAATTTTCACTATCTAGGGGTAAAATGGTCATTTGCCACTTGGGGACAAAATGGAAATTTTTAGAAAAGATTTTTTTTGCTCCATTTGACTTATTGGAGTATGATTTGAAGTTTATAAGTGAAAATTTTAATTCCGATATAATTTGGAGTATAAGGGTGAAATGGTAATTTTGCCACCCCGAGGCAAATCGGTAAATTTTCACCCCCGACACTTGTCAAGACAAAGGGATTTTATTCATCATGGAAATGGATAAACATGAGAAATGTGTGGTGGAGAATTAAAGAATTAAAAGTTAAATATTTAAAATTTGAGCCAATAAAGAAATGCCATGTGTCATGTTTTTATTATTTTATTATTTCTTTATAAAAAGGCAAAAAATCAGCCCATTTCTCCCATAGTGATCAGCCAAACCAGAAGAGAAGAGAAACCAAGGAAGAACAAACCCTAGGTGGGAAAAAT